>NC_092107.1:22765243-23028112 GCF_045679555.1 Salvelinus alpinus
GGGTCATTCAGACTGGTCTTACTCCCTCATTTTTCAGAATACAAGCCTGAAACTATTTCTAAAGACTGTTGACATCAAGTGGAAGGCATAGGAACTGTAATTTGAGTCCTAAGTCAATGGATACTGTAATGGCATTGAATAGAAAACTACAAAAATATGGATGGAAAAATGGATTTTTCTAAGGTTTTTGCCTGCCAAATTAGTTCTGTTATACTCACAGACATTATTTTAACAGTTTTGGAAACGTTAGAGTGTTTTCTATCCAAATCTACCAGTTATATGCATATCCTAGCTTCTGGACCTGAGTAGCAGGCAGTTTACTTTTGGCACGCTTTTCATCCGGAGGTGAAAATAGTGCCCCCTACCCTAGAGAAGTTATTAAGAAACAAGGTTAATGAAATTAATAACTTGCTTGTAACAGATGACATTCATATTCTGACTCTCTCTGAAACTCACTTAGACAATACCTTTGATGATACAGTGGTAGCAATACAAGGTTCTAACATTTACATAAAATATAGAAATCCTAGTGGTGGAAGTGTTGCTGTTTATATTCACAACCACATTCCTGTAAAAATGAGAGAGGATCTCGTGTTAAATACTGTTGAAGTAATATGGCTACAGGTTCATCTGCCTCACCTAAAGCCCATTCCTCACCTAAAGCCCATGCTAGTATAGACCACCAAGCGCTAACAGTCAGTATGTGGATAACATGTGTGAAATGCTTCATAATGTATGTGATATCAACAGAGATGTATATTTTCTGGGTGATTTCAATATTGACTGGTTTTCATCAATCTGCCTACTAAATAATTGTTTAAAAACTGTAACCAGTGCCTGCAATATGGTTAAGGTTATCAGTCAAACTACAAAGGTAGTTACAAACAGCACAGGAATGAAATCATCAACATGTATTGTTCACATCTTTACTAATACTGCAAAAACGTGCTTGAAAGCAGTATACAGATCCATTGGATGTAGTGATCACAATATAGTAGCCATATTTAGGAAAACTAAAGTTCCACAGGCTGGACCTAATATAGTTCTACAGCTGCACCATCGAGAGCATGCTGACTGGTTGCATCACTGCCTGGTACGGCAACTGCTCAGCCTCAAACTGCAAGACACTACAGAGGGAAGTGCGTACGGCCCAGTACATCACTGGGGCCAACCTTCCTGCCATCCAGGACCTCTATACTAGGCAGTATCAGAGGAAGGCCCTAAAAATTGTCAAAGACTCCAGCCACCCTAGTCATAGACTGTTCTCTCTGCTACCGCATAGCAAGCGGTAGGTACCAGAGCGCCAAGTCTAGGTCCAAAAGGCTTCTTAACAGCTTCTAACCCCAAGCCATACGACTCCTGAACAGCTAATCAAAATAATAATAAACAATAATATCATACAGTAAACAAATTGACAACAGACTTTCAGCACGCTTATAGGGAAGGACATTCAACAAGCACAGCACTTACACAAAGGACTGATGATTGACTGAGAGAAGTTGATAATACCAATATTGTGGGGGCTGTTTTATTAGACTTCAGTGCGACTTTTGACATTATCAATCATAGTCTGCTGCTGGAAAAACGTTTGTGTTATTGCTTTACACCCCCTGCTATAATGTGGATAAAGAGTTACCTGTCTAACAGAACACAGAGGGTGTTCTTTAATGGAAGCCTTTCCAACATAATCCAGGTAGAATCAGGAATTCCCCAGCGCAGCTGTCTAGACCCCTTACTTTTTTCAATCTTTGCTAATGACATGCCACTTGCTTTGAGTAAAGCCAGTGTGTCTATGTGTGCGGATGACTCAACAATATACACGTCAGCTACTACAGCGAGTGAAATGACTGCAACACTTAACAAAGAGCTGCAGTTAGTTTCAGAGTGGGTGGCAAGGAATAAGTTAGTCCTAAATATTTAAAAAACTAAAAAGCATTGTATTTTGAACAAATCATTCACTTAACACTAAACCTCAATTAAATATTGTAATAAATCATGTGGAAATTGAGCAAGTTGACGTGACTAAACTGCTTGGAGTAACCTTGAATTGTAAACTGTCATGGTAAAAACATATTGATACAACAGTAGCTAAGATGGGGAGAGGTCTGTCCATAATAAAGTGCTGCTCCACCTTCTTAACAGCACGATCAACAACGCAGGTCCTACAGGCCCTAGTTTTGTCGCACCTGGACTACTGTTCAGTCATGTGGTCAGGTGCTACAAAGAGGGACTTAGGAAAATTGCAATTGACTCAGAACAGGGCAGCACGGTTGCCCCTTGGATGTACACAGAGAGCAAACAATAATAATATGCATGTCAATCTGGCTCAAAGTTGAGGAGAGATTGACTTTATCACTACTTGTATTTGTGAGAGGTATTGACATGTCGAAAGCACCGAGCTGTCTGTTTAAACTATTAGCACACAGCACAGACATCCATGCATACCCCACAAGACATTCCACCAGAGGTCTCTTCACAGTCCCCAAGTCCAGAACAGACTATGGGAGGCGCACAGTACTACATAGAGCCATGACTAAATGGAACTCTATTCCACATCATGTAACTGATGCAAGCAGTAGAATCAGATTTTTTTTAAAGATAGAAATACGCCTTATGGAACAGCAGGGACTGTGAAGCAACACAAACATAGGCACAGACACAAGCATACACACACATGATAACATACGCACTATACAGACACGTACACATGGAAGTTGTGTTGTAGGTATGTGGTTGTGAAGTAGGGGCCTGAGGGCACACACTCAGTGTGTTGTTAAATCTGTAATGAATGTATTGTAATGTTTTTAAAACTGTATAACTGCCTTAATTTTGCCAGACCCCAGGAAAAGTAGCTGCTTCCTTGGCATATACAAATATACAAATAAATCCTCTGGTGGCCTGATAACAGTCATTCCATAAACTCCGACATTCACAGAAAAAACATGATTTCCACTCCTGGTAGCTTATGTAACTTGTTTGGTTGCAGCGAGCAAAGACGACCATCAACATCAATCATAGTTGAACAAGTTTTTAATGTTATTCCGCCATTGTCACACATATACAACAGGTTTTGTAAAAGAGTGTCGTAAAACAATCACTCTGAACCACATTAATACAGTTAAGGCTTTTTATTATTCAAAAACTTTGAATTTTCAAGGCCTCTGGGAATCCGGATCATGTATGCAACTGGAAAATGGTTTTAAATGGTTGGCAACGGTGAACGAAAATGGGTGTTTCTAATTTCACAAGTCTAGGTAGGTCTTCTTCTGTTTGTTGCCTACTGCTTAATGAACACAACCCAGGCATGTGTTGTCTCACCTCTGCCATTGAGACTGGCTCTGATGGCTGCCTCATACTGCGGCTCCTCTGATACACCTCCAGCGTAAGGGTGACCATTCTGGGGGTGCGCACAAGTTCCTCCGCTAATGTCACTGTATCCTACAAAATCACACACATAGGATCGATCACCAAATACATCAGGCTCTTGGTAAGTATGAGGGAAAAAAAATTCAGAGAGCTTGGAACTATTTTGCACACACAAGGTGCAAAATGAGTACTCATACATGTAGCTACATACCTGAAGAGGTATTCATTTGTCACAAATCCTGTTGGGAGAGGAGACGCCTGTTAATTTAATTTGATATATTGTGGTTGGACACATGACATGATTTGTTTTGTTTTCAAGTGCATTTAACCTGACTTGACATTTCTATTAAAAACAGTGCAGCTTGAACCAACACCAGATCAAATCAAATCACATTTTTATTTGTCACATGTGCCGAATACAACAGGTGTAGACCTTACAGTGAAATGCTTACTTACAAGCCCTTAACCAACAATGCAGTTAAGAAAAAATAAGTGTAAGTGTAAGAAAGTATTTACTTTTTATTTTATTTTTGTATAATAAAATAATAACAATAATTCGTAAAATCATAGTAACGAGGCAATTTTTAGGGCCTTCGTCTGACATCGCCTGGTATAGAGGTCTTGGATTGGCAGGAAGCTTAGCCCCAGTGATGTACTGGGCCGCACACACTACCCTCTGTAGTGCCTTGCAATCGGAGGCCGAGCAGTTACCATACCAGGCGGTGATGCAACCAGTCAGGATGCTCTTGATGGTGCAGCTGTAGAACCTTTTGAGGATCTAAGGACCCATGCCAAATATTTATAGTCTCCTGAGGGGGAATAGGCGTTGTTGTGCCTTCTTCACAACTGCCTTGGTGTGTTTGGACAATGACAGTTTGTTGGTGATGTGGACACCAAGAAACTTGAAGCACTCAACCTGCTCCACCACAGCCCCATCGGCCCTCCTTTTCCTATAGTCCGCGATCATCTCCTTTGTCTTGATCACGTTGAGGGACAGGTTGTTATCTTGGCACCATACTGGCAGGTCTCGGACCTCCTCCCTATAGGCTGTCTCATCGTTGTCGGTGATCAGACCAATGTTGTGTCATCAGAAAACTTAAGAATGGTGTTGGAGTCATGCTTGGTCATACAGTCATGGGTGAACAGGGAGCACTGGAGGGGACTGAGCATGCACCCCTGAGGAGCCCCCATGTTGAGAATCAACGTGGAAGATGTGTACTTGTATTTATGAGAGTTATTGACATGTTAAATGCACCAAGCGGTCTGTCTGAACTACTGGCACACAGCTTGGACACCCATGCATACCCCACAAGACATGCCACAAGAGGTCTCTTCACAGTCCCCAAGTCCAGAGCAGACTATGGGAGGCACACACTACTACATAGAGCCATGACTAAATTGAACTCTATTCGGCATCAAGTAACTGATGCAAGCAGTAAAATTAGATAAAAAAAACAGATAAAAAAACACGTTATGGAACAGCGGGACTGTGAAGCAACACAAACGTAGGCACAGACACATGCATACACACACACACACACACACACACACACACACACACACACACACACACACACACACACACACACACACACACACACACACACACACACACACACACACACACACACAATAACATACGCACTATACACACACATACACATGGATAAAGTACTGTAGATATGTGGTAGTGGTGGAGTAGGGGCCGGATGGCACACAGTTTGTTGTGAAATCTATGATTGTATTGTAATGTTTTAAAAATGTATTTTGCTTGACCCCAGGAAGAGTAGCTGTTGCCTTGGCAGCAGCTAATGGGGATCCATAATAAATACAAATACAAGTATGTTATTAAGGCACATGAATATTCACATGTTCCAGAAGGCATTTCTGCCAAAAAACGCATTTTGATTAAAAAAAATATTTACGTTCAAATGCCGCTACTGTGAAGTAGTGACACACGACATACACCTAGTTTCCTGAAACTAGTCACATTTTTGAACAGGCCATTATCAGGCAAGCCCAGAATGTTTTTTCTGACCACTCACATGTACTCCCCTCTGTGTATCAGCTCCTCCCCTCAGGCAGATGCTATAGGGTTCCCCTACCTGTAAGCTGAACAGGTATAACCACACCTTCATTCCCATGTCTATCAAATACTTAAACAGCAATAAGTACTGGGTTACTCTTCGTCAGTAAATGGGTGGAATATTTGAATAAATAATCTCAATGGAAAAATGTAATGAAGGTTTGGAAATGACTTTACATTTGTTAATGGTAAATACACCTGTTGATTTCAAACTGATGTTCAAATTCAAGTTTATTGAAGTGCATATTTATTCTTACTTGCGAGAGCTAAAAAGACAAGAATATATTTCAACAAATAAGCTCATTTTAGGTTAATATAAAAGTTGGCCTATAAGCAACAACAACATCCTCGTTCATAGTCTGACTATATTATGGATTGTCGCTGATAATTGTCCCCATTTTAATCTGGTCTCTTAGCCTCTCGATAAAGTCATGAAAAGTAATATACACTCTACGTGGAAATGCTAATAAGCATTCTCTCCTCCATACCTCTCCTTGACACTCCCTTTTTATGCTCCACCTACACAGTTCCAAAGTTTTACAGGATCTGTGCAGACACAAATACAGGTGAGACAAAAATACCAAACTCGTCATTGCACAGGTTTTTTAGGTCGTTGTGCATGTTTTAGTTTGAGGAAAATGTTGCCCACAGACACACACATACAAACCTGCAATTTTCTCATGTTGATCTTCAGACGACCAGCAGTGTAAAGAGGTGCCTGCGAGGTGTTCCACAAAGGAGGTCCTGCACGGAGGAGCGTGTTACCACCTGGCTACAACACACACACACACGACTCCGTAATTAAACATATGCACAGCAAAACACTTTAGGGAAACAAGATCTGTTCTGTCAAGATGTGCACTGTTATTACACTACGATACACATACTTCTCACATGACGGACACAGTATAAACAGACAAACGTATCAGGCATTACAGACCCGTTTAGGAGATTGTGAACTCTCTTAGTGGAGAGTGGGGTAAGTAGATTTTTTTTAACATTCAAAATCACTCCGCCAAGAGAAATACTGTATTCTTTCTAACAAAGATATCTACATATATTTCGAGATGTTGTGTATCCCTAGAAATAATCTGAATGAATTTAAAAATTACAGTTTTGAAAACATAACTTGTCCAAAAAAGGGTTCTCTTGGCACAATTTACTAGGTATGGGGTAAATTGAGCAGCGGGACAAGGTAAATTACCGAAATAAATATTGACGCTACCTTTTTAAAACCATTTCTATCTTATTTTCCCAAACACAGTTCAACACTTTTTGGTCTTTTAACAATTTTAAGCATATTTTAACACATTTTAATAGCTTAGACCCCAACTGATGAATAGAACAATATTAAAACTATCTCCTTTGGTTTAAATTTCAAGAATCATGAAACCTATAACACAATACATTTCTTTGACTTTTTTGTACCTAACTTGCTGACCACTTTATCCATGTGGCTTCTTCCTTCACATACTCCATGAAATGATGACCTCTTCCCAAATATTTGGTAAAAATATACATTTTGTGTATGGTTTCCTAGAAACAAGGGTGGCTCAACTTACCCCACTCCCCTATTATCAAACCTAGTTCATGTATGTATCATGTATGTTAGCTTTCATTTGGAACTATTTGACTGAGCCCTCTATTGTGGATGATAAGAGACTGTCTAGTGAACTTACGATGAACCCTGGGTTGTGTTCATTGGGGCACACAACAGTAAAAAACAAAAAATACTAAAATGAGCATTTCATTTTGGAAACGTGTTAGTGTAACGGATGTGAAATGGCTAGCTAGTTAGCGGTGGTGCGCGCTAATAGCGTTTCAATCGGTTACGTCACTCGCTTTGAGACATTGAAGTAGTGGTTCCCCTTGCTCTGCAAGGGCCTTTGTGGAGCGATGGGTAACGATGCTTCGTGGGTGACTGTTGTTGGTGTGTGCAGAAGGTCCCTGGTTCTCGCCCGTGTCGGGGCGAGGGGACGGTCTAAAGTTAAACTGTTACATTAGAGCTGGGCTGGGGGAAAGTCTGTAGGCGTAAACCATCTGTTTACTGTGCATCTGTCTACTCCTGTGACAAAGGATAACTCAACCCAGTGACGTTACGTGAATCAGCACCAGCTCGACCCAGCTGGCGTAGCGATTGGCCACTAGGACGCCCATCACGTAGGAGATGCCTCCCGGGTGGTAGTGGTTATTCAGCACTTTCAGAGAGAAAAGCACTCCTACAATACAGGACAGACAGCTCAGTATCACCATGCCACTCAAAGCACAACATGATTGGGGTCAATTTAGTTTTCAATTCAGGAAGTGTAGGTGAAAATGGTTGATTTTCCAGTTTCTAGACTGTTCTCCCAGAAGTATTGAGACAGAAAACATAGGGTTAATTAATAGACATGTGTAAGCAGAATGAAGTCTGAGCCCATGTGAGTGTACAAAGCTGGATCAACATCGAATTGACCATTAGACATGTAAAAAACAGAACATAAGCAGAATCTGTGTGGATGAGGCAAGGTAGACCAACAAGACGTGTCTGGTCTGGGCCATGTCTGATCTTTTTCAGGCTACTGGACACACACATGGGTTAATCATACATAGACAACATCGGCCTGAACTTGTAAAGACCTTTGGACAGGAACATTAGATAATCAGTGAGGGGCACCAGTAGGAGTGTGCATGTCACGCCACCAATATAATCTATGCCCCAATGTCTGAGCCAATAAGGAATGGAAACTAAGTAAAACAACAAGATTCATAAAGTGGAGTGACGATGTTATGTAAGGGTAAGACCGTATAAAAGCCAAGTACTAAGGATGAAGAGTTAGTTCTTCCATAGAATTGCTCGGCTTTGTCACTGTTTGCAATAAAGTCTAATTGAATTCACAAGTTCTGGTATTGGTGAAATATTTGATTCAATATTTTCCACCACAGAAGCAAATTCACAGAGTTGAAAAACAGAGTTGACCCCAACTTTTTACAGACCAACAGAGGCCCATTCACTTTTAGGCTAGGTCTATAACTAGGACCTGGGGGGGGGGGGGTTCCTGGTTAAAAAAAAAAAAAAAATACTGTGAGGATGGACGGAAACCTTCCTCAGCAGCATAACAACAAACACACTGACACTGTAGCTAGCTAGTACCTGAGAAGGCGACTACACACTGTATGCTGTAAAAGGGGTCCTGGGTGATCTCCATAAGCCCCATCTCCAGCAGCAGATAAATCACGCCCGTCAGCAGGGAGAAAACAGCCAGCGGGCAGGCATAGAAGCTGCTTACCAGCCAGGGCTCCAGCTTGATGCCCTTCCACAGGAAGGATGCCATGTTGAATGAAGTACAGGGGCCAGCTGACCTCCCCCTCTGTCTGTTACGCATCCGCCTCTCTCAACCGCGGTAGCTCAGCCTGGAGTGATACACAAACAAATGTGTACAATTAAATACAAAACCATACAACTTTCTTTGTCCATTGTGAAACAGAAATCTGTCATTTCACTCCCAGATAATCAGTAGTAATGACCCTGGATCTTATGAATTCCGGTTGGGAAGTTCACCCTAATCATCCACAATTCCTCTTGTGACATTCTCTACCACAAGTTCCAACAAGGGCACTGTTATTTGGACTCATTGCTGACTTCTCAAACGCTACCGTCGCCTCCATGATGGGTCAATTGTAAGCTGTGGTTCAGGGGGAGCATTGTGCTCCAGCCAGCTTCCACACACAGACAATACCACAGACACCCACCACAGAGAGCAAGACAAGGGCACCCACATGAAAAAAATACTATAGTATACCATAGATTAGCTGACAACGTCACGTGTGTGTACTCTTCAATGGGGCACAAGTCTGTATGATTGCTGTGATTCTGGATGTCCAGATAGCTAGCAACAATGACAAGAAAGCTGCCACGTGGGGAATCGTAGGGGGCTCCTTTTTATCTTGTTTTTGATACCATGTCTTGTTCTGAAGTGTGTTGATGTCCATGCTAACATGGCAAAAATCCACTAGCTCGCTAACCAACAACGATGTATTTGACAGAAAACAGGAGTTCATTGTGCAAATGTATTTATGTTTTCAATAAACCCTGGTAGGTTGACTGATAACCTGAACCAGGTTGCAAGCACTAGTTACAGTTTGAAGCTTTCTCTTTGAGGGGGCAGCCTGATGAAAGCCAGTCAACATTTAAATCACCCAGAAAATATACCTCTCTGTCCGTGTGTGTGAGTATGGCCGTAGGGCACAGCAGGGAGTATGCCTCGCTACAACAATGTCTGTCTGTCCATCCGTCTTTCTATCTGTTTGATTGTGTGCAAAGCAGAGAGGGCAGGGGACATATCTAGGGGACATTTCCCCCTGAAAAGAAAATCTTCATTCAGAACCCGTCCTGGCAAGGCCCCTTAATCTTTCCATTTTGCAGGATAAATCGGCCCAGGGATAATAATTCCTGACCAGTGAGATCACCGCTCAACAGCCAATGTGTGAGCATTTCCTCTGTCTCCAACACCAGTCCCAGCCACATATAAGCATGTGCACAGACACACCCACTGAATGTACACGCACACCAGCACATTCATGTGAATGTACACACATACACATGCACACACGCGCGAGCCCTCACACACACACAGACACACACACCACTGACACAGACAATTGACATAACGTAGAGGACACTGACTCTCACAACTGACACAGTTTACAGTACACACCATTGACTTACAGTATATATATAAATATACACGGTGTACAAAACATCATATTGAGTTGCACCCCCTTTTGCCCTCAGAACAGCCTAAAATCTTCAGGGCATGGACTCTACAAGGTGTCGAAAGTGTTCCACAGGGATGCTGGCCCATGTTGACTCCAGTGCTTCCCACAATTGTGTCATGTTGGCTGCATGTCGTTTGGATGGTGGACCATTCTTGATACACACAGGAAACTGTTGAGTGTGAAAAACCCAGCAGCGTTGCAGTTCTTGACACACTCAAACTGGTGCCCCTGGCACCTACTACCCTACCTCAAAGGCACTTACATATTTTGTCTTGCCCATTCACTCTCTGAATGGCACACATACACAATCTATGTATCAATTGTCTCAAGGTGTAAAAAACCTTCTTTAACCTCTCGTCCCCTTCATCCAGAATGATTGAAGTGGATTTAACAAGTGACATCAATAAAGGATCATAGCTTTCACCTGGATTCACCTGGTGAATCTATGCCATGGAAAGAGCAGGTGTTCCTAATGTTTTGTATGCTTAGTAGCAGGGTGAGCAGGCTGTGGCTCGAGTAGCTGACGTCCTTGATGATCTTATTGGCCTTCCTGTGACACTGGGTGCTGTAGATGTCCTGGAGGGCAGGCAGTGTGCCCCCGGGGATGCATTGGGCTGACGGAACCATTCTCTGGAGAACCTTGCGGTTGCGGGCGGTGCAGTTGCTGTACCAGGCAATCTGACAGAATGCTCTCTATGGTGCATCTATAGAAGTTTGTGAGGGTCTTAGGGGCCAAGCCAAATTTCTTCAGCCTTTTTCACCATGCTGTCACTGTGTAAGGATCATTCAGGTCCTCAGTAATGTGCACGCTGAGGAACTTTTGACCCTCTCCACTGCAGCCCTGTCTATGTGGATGGGGGTGTGCTCTCTCTGCTGTTTCCATAGTCCACTATCAGCTCCTTCGTTTTGTTGAGGGAGGTTATTTTCCTGACACCACTCTGCCTGGGCTCTCACCTTTACCCGTGTAGGCGTTGTTGGCAATCAGGTCTACCGCTGTTGTGTCGTCAGAAAACTAAGAACACCTCTTCCCAGCTGCCCACTGCACTGAGGCTAGGAAACACTGTCACCACAGATAAATCCACTATAATTGAGAATTTCAATAAGCATTTTTCTACGGCTGGCCATACTTTCCACCTGGCTACCAATACCCCGGTCAACAGCCCTGCATCCCCCACAGCAACTCGCCCAAGCCTTCCCCATTTCTCCTTCACCCAAATCCAGATAGCTGATGTTCTGAAAGAGCTGAAAAATCTGGACCCCTACAAATCAGCCGGGCTAGACAATCTGGACCCTCTTTTTCTAAAATGATCTGCCGAAATTGTTGCAACCCCTATTACTAGCCTGTTCAACCTCTCTTTCGTATCGTCTGAGATTCCCAAAGATTGGAAAGCAGCCGCGGTCATCCTCCTCTTCAAAGGGGGAGACACAATAGACCCAAACTGCTACAGACCTATATCTATCGAAGAAAGTGGGGACCCTGCTTACCCTGCCTTTCTAAGTTCTTTGATAGCCAAGTTAAGAAAGAGATCACCGACCATTTCAAATCCCACCGTACCTTCTCCGCTATGCAATCTGGTTTCAGAGCTGGTCATGGGTGCACCTCAGCCACGCTCAAGGTCCTAAACGATATCATAACCGCCATCGATACGAGACAATACTGTGCAGCCGTATTCATCGATCTGGCCAAGGCTTTCGACTCTGTCAATTACCACATTCTTATCGGCAGACTCAACAGCCTTGGTTTCTCAAATGATTGCCTCGCCTGGTTCACCAACTGCTTTTCTGATAGAGGTCAGTGTGTCAAATCGGAGGGCCTGTTGTCCGGACCTCTGGCAGTCTCTATGGGGGTGCCACAGGGTTCAATTCTCGGGCCGACTCTCTTCTCTGTATACATCAATGATGTCGCTCTTGCTGCTGGTGATTCTCTGATCCACCTCTAAGCAGACGACACCATTCTGTATACTTCTGGCCCTTCTTTGGACACTGTGTTAACTAACCTCCAGACGAGCTTCAATGCCATACAACTCTCCTTCCGTGGTCTCCAACTGCTCTTAAATGCAAAAAAAACGAAGTGCATGCTCTTCAACCGATCGCTGCGCGCACCTGCCCACCCGTCCAGCATCACTATTCTGGACGGTTCTGACTTAGAATATGTGGACAACTACAAGTAAACTCTCCTTCCAGACTCACATTAAATATCTCCAATCCAAAATTAAATCTAGAATCGGCTTCCTATTTCGCAAACAAAGCATCCTTCACTCATGCTGCCAAACATACCCTCGTAAAACTGACCATCCTACCGATCCTCGACTTCGGCGATGTCATTTACAAAATAGCCTCCAACACTCTACTCAACAATTTGGGTGCAGTCTATAACAGTGTCATCCGTTTTGTCACCAAAGCCCCATATACTACCCACCACTGCGACCTGTACGCTCTCGTTTGCTGGCCCTCGCATCATACTCGTCACCAAAACCACTGGCTCCAGATCATCTAGAAGTCTCTGCTAGGTAAAGCCCCGCCATATCTCAGCTCACTGGTCACCATAGCAGCACCCACCCATAGCACGCGCTCCAGCAGGTATATCTCACTGGTCACCCCCAAAGCCAATTCCTCATTAGGACGCCTTTCCTTCCAGTTCTCTGATGCCAATGACTGGAACGAACTGCAAAAATCACTGAAGCTGGAGACACATACTCCCTCACTAGCTTTAAGCACCAGCTGTCAGAGCAGCTCACAGATCACTGCACCTGTACATAGCCCATCTGTAAATAGCCCATCCAACTACCTCATCCCCATACTGTATTTATTTATTTATCTTGCTCCTTTTCACCCCAGTTTCTCTACTCGCACATTCATCTTCTGCCCATCTACCATTCCAGTGTTTAATTGCTATATTGTAATTACATCACCACCATGGCCTATGTATTACCTTACCTCCCTTTGCTTACCTCATTTGCACACAATGTATACAAACGTTTTTTGTACTGTATTATTGACTGTACGTTTGTTTATTCCATGTGTAACTCTGTGTTGTTGTATGTGTAACTGCTTTGCTTTATCTTGGCCAGTTCGCAGTTGTAAATGAGAAGGAAAAAAATAATCCTTTTGAGGATCTGAGGACCCATGACAAATCCTTTCAGTCTCCTGAGGGGGAATAGGTTTTTTTGTGCCCTCTTCATGACTGTCTTGGTGTGCTTGGACCATGTTAGTTTGTTGGTGATGTGGACACCAAGGAACTTTAAAATCTCTACCTGCTGCCCTGCAGCCCCGTCGATGAGCATGGGGGTTTGCTCTGCCCTCTTTTTCTGGTGTCCACAATCATCTCCTTTGTCTTGATCACATTGAGGGAGAGGTTGTTGTCCTGGCACCACACAGCAAGGTCTCTGACCTCCTCCCTATAGGCTGTCTCGTCATTGTTGGTGATCAGGCCTACCATTGTTTAATGATGGTGCTGGAGATTTAATGATGGTGTTGGAGTCGTGCCTGGCCGTGCAGTCATGAGTGGACAGGGAGTACAGGAAGGGACTGAGCACGCACCCCTGAGGGGCCCCTGTGTTGAGGATCAGCGTGGGGGATGTGTTGTTACCTACCCTTACCACGTGGGGGCGGCCCGTCAGGAAGTCCAGGATCCAGTTGCAAAGGAAGGTGTTTAGTCCCATTGTTCTTAGCTTATTGATGAGCTTTGAGGGCACTATGGTGTTGAATGCTGAGCTGTAGTCAATGAATAGCATTCTCACGTAGCTGTTCCTTTTGTCCAGGTGGGAAAGGGCAGTGTGGAGTGCAATGGAGATTGCTTAATCTGTGGATCTATTGGGGCGGTATGCAAATTGGATTGGGTCTAGGGTTTCTGGATGATTGTGTTGATGTGAGCCATGACCAGCCTTTCAAAGCACTTCATGGCTACAGACGTGAGTGCTATGGGTCGGTAGTCATTTAGGCAGGTTACCTTGGTGTTCTTGGGCACAGGGACTATGATGGTCTGCTTAAAACATGTTGGTATTACAGACTCGGACAGGGAGAGGTTGAAAATGTCAGTGAAGACCCTTGCCAGTTGGTCATAGCATGCTCGCAGTACATGTCCTGGTAATCCGTTTGGCCCTGCGGCCTTGTGAATGTTGACCTGTTTAAAGGTCTTACTCACATCGGCTGCGGAGAGCGTGATCACACAGTCTTCCGGAACAGCTGGTGCTCTCATGCAGGTTTCAGTGTTATTTGCATCGAAGCATGCATAGAAGTGGTTTAGCTCGTCTGGTAGCCTCGTGTCACTAGGTAGCTCTCGGCTGTGCTTCCCCTTGTAGTCTATAGTGGTTTGCAAGCCCTGCCACATCCGACGAGCATCAGAGCCGGTGTAGTACAATTAGATCTTACTCCTTTATCTATGGGCTATAGCAGTAAAGGCCAAAATAAATATTTTATCAAGTAAATAAAATAGCTAAATGATCCATGGTATGGATCCCGGAGAGTTCTTTCTTACTGTACGCGCGATGGACGGAGAACCCCGCTGGCTGAATTGAAAGGACAATATATCCGGAGAGTCATGATTCCGCTAAACAGAGTATGTTACAGTCCCTGGTGTCTAACTGTAAGGAAATCCTCACCCTTTATTGTCCAGGGATTGAATGTTAGTGAGTAATATACTCGGAAGCGGTGGATGGTATGCACGCTGCCTGAGTCCTCTTCTCCGGCATCTGCATTTTGGTGCAGAATCCGGGATGAATGGAGCTGCCTCGGGAGGTTCAAACAATGGATCCAGTTCAGGGAAGTCAAATTTCTGGTCGAAACGCTGGTAAGTGCTCGCCGATCTAATATCCAAAAGTAATTTTTGTCTGTAGGTCATATTACAGTCAGAGGAACATTGGAAGGATCTACAAAACGTTGTGATATAGGATAAACAGAGACCGACCATGGAGCCAGTCCAGGGTTACTAATGTAGTCTGTGGTGGAACATAACGTTTATAAACATGCTCTGGCCTCCGATCGGCAGGAATATTTGTGGTTGTAGTGGTCAAGGTAGAGCCAGCATGGCTAGAGGCGTCACTATAGACCCTGGTTCGATTCCAGGCTGTATCACAACCGGCCGTGATTGTGAGTCCTATACGGCGGCGCACAATTGGCCCAGCGTCGGGGTTTGGCCGTTGTAGGCCATCATTGTAAATAAGAATTTGTTCTTAACTGTCTTGCCTAGTAAAATAAAGGTAAAAAAAATATATATATATATAAAAAAACAGGACAGACAGGCCCGTTTTTTTATATATATATATATATTTTAACCTTTATTTTACTAGGCAAGACAGTTTAGGCAGGTTACCTTGGTGTTCTTGGGCACAGGGACTACCCAACAGAAAAAGCTTGGTTGATCCCTGTCCACTTGGCCCAAGTCCCTGCTTGTGTTGGTCAGTAGGAGGGATGGATGCTGGCCTTTGATCTGTCTAGGCTGTCACCCTCACTTGTCTCTGGCTATGAGTGGAAATAATGACCCCAAAAAGGGCCACCCCAGAAGGCCCCGCCTCAGCCCTGGCCGAGCCAGGCTTGGCTATGCACCCCCTCACCCACCCCCTCTCATGGCCAATAACAGATTGACTCCTCGCCCACCCTCCTTGCCCTCGTGGGTGTTATCGGGGTTCTCAAAATCCTGTCACTCTACTACTAGAGAAAAGCCTGTTGCAGTCACTAAATCCTAAATCAGATGCTGCACTAGTGGCGAGCCGAGCTAAATTGAACAGTGCTAGAACTATTTGTGTCATATGGACGCAAGTTTTACAATGTGCCTGCTCTACAGAACATCATTTTTTATCTGATTTGTAAGGTTGTTTTTTACTGTAATAAATAAATTAAAATGCAACTTTGAAATATTCTCATGGTGCATTCCTACACACCTGCCATACACCTGCCAAAATGAGGAAATCATGATTCAAGTAAGACATGGTTTGGTGAGACGAAATAAAACACTCTTATTTATCAAAACATCATAGAAATGAGTGTGGATTTGCCCTTGTAAAACACTGGCGACACAGAAAGCGTCCGCCATGACACCTCTGTGTAATATCTTGGTGATATTCATAAATCAGAACGAGATAGAATGTAAGCTGGCTCCATATATGTGCAAGGTGTTTCCAGCAATGTTTACTTTTTCGACGTTCTATGATGTCTCCTGTTTCCAAGCGTATAGTTTAGAGACATATCAAGCTTCTCATTATGGGCAATGCAGTACTTTTTCTAGTCTCTTTCTATCCCCACCCACGCTTCAAACACACACACACACACATAAGTTAGGCATGTAAATCTCTCATGGCTCAAAGTGGAGGAGAGATTGACTTCATCACTACTTGTTTTTGTAAGGTGTCTGTTTAAACTACTTGCACACAGCTGGACACCCATGATCGAACACCCTTTGAGGAGACACACACACAGATACACATGGTAAGACACGCACTCGACACACACGTACACATGGATTTTGTATTGTAGATATGTGATGGTAGAGCAGTGGCCTGAGGGAACACACTTAATATGTTGTGAAAAGTGTTATGAAATATATTGTCATGTAATATTTAAAATGGTATATAACTGCCTTAATGTGGCTGGACCCCAGGAAGAGTAGCTGCTGCCTTGGGGGATATTCAAGGCTCTATTCAATCAGATTCGCTTCAGCCTACATCTGCATAGTGGTTGTTTCAGGGTATCGGAGGTGGAAGTGCATTGGAGTTGTCAAATCCACAAGCACTCCTGGCATTATACCGAAAGCGGACATTGGCTGCACGCTGTCGCATTAAGATAAATCCCATGCAGCTCGAGCACTGGAATGTGAGATGTAATGTTCACTTCGATTAGACTGATACAAATCCTCATTATTTAGTTTAGTATCTTTCAATTTGAGTATCATTATTTCTATAGAGCCTACACTTTCTCGTTCTGAATTTCTAACACGAATAGGACGGTGTGGCTTCCTGACAATGATGAAGAGCAGCTGCACACCGATTTGCCAGATCCAACACAGTTACACCTCCAGTTAGTGCTTGATCTGGTTGAATCTAGCCCTCAGTATAGCAGAGCACATGGTGAGGTCTAGCTAAGCAGGCTGTCTCTCTCTCTGCTGCCCTGTCTTTGTTGTCCTTCAGATTAATGATATGTATTCAATTTGAGATTATCCTCAAGGGTGTGGATTGTCTGTTTATTTTAGTTTGTATGTGTGGGTCTGTTTTTGTGTGTTGTTATTTGAGTGAAAAAAGGGGAGAGAAACAAATAGAAGTATATATGAGTAAATCCAGCTGTCTCTGTGTGTGTGTGTGTGTGTGTGTGTGTGTGTGTGTGTGTGTGTGTGTGTGTGTGTGTGTGTGTGTGTGTGTGTGTGTGTGTGTGTGTGTGTGTGTGTGTGTGTGTGTGTATTTATTAAGGATCCCCATTAACTGCTGCCAAGGCAACATCCAGTTGTTATATACAATTAAATATACTACATGACATTACATTTCATAACACTTTCACAACACATTAAGTGTGTACCCTCAGGCCACTACTCTACTACCACATACAGTATCTACAACACAAAATGTTTAAGTGTGTGTATAGTTCATGTGTTATCATGTGTATGCGTGTGTCTGTGCCTGTGTGTGTTTCTTCACAGTCCCCGCTGTTCCATAAGGTATATTTTTTTCTATAAAAAAAAAATGATTCTACTACTTGCATCAGTTACCTGATGTGGAATAGAGTTCCATGTAGCCATGACTCTATGTAGTACTGTGCGCCTCCCATAGTCTGTTCTGCACTTTAGGATTGTGAAGAGACTTCTGGTGTGTGTGTGTGTGTGTGTGGGTTGGTTGGTTCTTCTATTCTTGTGGGCACTTAAAATCCCTAAAAGTCCCCACAATGATAGTAAAGTAGTAAAACAAGGAAAATTCACCCTTGTGGGGATATTTACCACGTCCCCATGAGGACAACGGCTATTTTAAGTTTATCGATTAGGTTTAGGGTTAAGGTTACAATTAGGGTTAGGGTTACAATTAGTGTTAGGGTAAGGGTAAGAGGTTAGTTGTTAGGTTTAGAGTTAGGAGTTAGGTTTTGGGTTAGGGTTTTGAATGGAAATTTATTTTAGTTCCCCACGAGGATAGAAGAACATAATGTGAGTATGGACGTGTTTAACTATTCTTGTGGGGACCAGAAGTACCTGGGGACATTTTGTTAGTCCCCACAAGGTCAAATGCTATTTCTAGGGGGTTTAGAGTTAAGGTTAGAATTAGTGTTAGGGTTAGGGTTAGAAATACTTTATGGGTTAGTGTTAGTAGCTAGGGTTCGTTTTAGGGTCAGGGTTAGGAGCTAGGGTTAGGTTTAGATTTTTGGGTTAAGGTTAGGGTCAGGGTAAGAGTACGGGTTAGGGTTAGGTTTAGGGATAAGGGAAAATATGATTTTGAATGGGACTGAATTGTGTGTCTCCACAAGGTTAGCTGTACAAGACTGTGTGTGTGTGTGTGTGTGTGTGTGTGTGTGTGTGTGTGTGTGTGTGTGTGTGTGTGTGTGTGTGTGTGTGTGTGTGTGTGTGTGTGTGTGTGTGTGTGTGTGTGTGTGTGTGTGTGTGTGTGTGTGTGTGTGTGTGTGTGTGTGTGAGGAAGTGGCTCCACTTGGAGGTCAGGGAAGGTAGGCTGGCTGTGCTGTTGGTATGGGGGTTGCCCTGGAAACAGGAATGGAATGTTGAGACCTGTTGTTCCTGGTGGGTACAACACAGAGAGCAGGGGCTTGTGGGATATCTGCAGTACGGAGGGGCTCAGAATGGGGGCCAGGAACGGCACGTCTGGCGGTCGTCTCGGTAACAAGGCCCACTACCCTGACCGGCCAGTTGGTCGGAGTGTGTGGCGTGACATATACACACACACACACACACACACACTCTCAAAATCAGACTCACACTCAACTACACCAACAAGGTAAACACACGAGAACTCCCTTAGACATTGACTGATATTTACACAACCAAACAGTTTACTATATTTTAAAAAGACAAATGCATTTATACTCCAATTGCTATCACACCCCCATACATGCTCAAATGTAATCCATACAATGAGTTTCACTTAAACTTTGCATAATTCCATTGCTTATAAGTTCATGTCACATACTGTCCTATATATTTCCCCCTTGGTGTTCAAGCCCTTTTTGTGTGCATTTTGTAGTTCAAATTTGGTTCTCAGTTAAGCATTTTGTGTGTCTTAGTACTTTGGCATAATTTTCTATGGTTTGCTGTGCCTCTCCCTCCTTTTGTGTTTTCTAATGGATTGATTATAGACTCCACCCCTTTGGCTGGTCTCCATGGGGTATAAGAATTGCTCAGGGCTGCCACACCTGGGCCTAATTGAGTAATGAGCTACATGCACCACATAAAAAGG
The DNA here is from genome assembly GCF_045679555.1 of Salvelinus alpinus. Classification (NCBI taxonomy): domain Eukaryota; kingdom Metazoa; phylum Chordata; class Actinopteri; order Salmoniformes; family Salmonidae; genus Salvelinus; species Salvelinus alpinus. Next base: position 22,784,831 of record NC_092107.1, read on the forward strand.
AGATTACAGCTCACTTCAGGGCCTGCAAAGAGCTTTCCCTGGAACCATATGCCCAGCAGGAAAGAAACGGGGGGGGGTTGAGCTGTGTACCAAGGGGGAGCTGAAGGTTTTCCGCCACGACAAGTTGAACAGTTGAGTTTGGGGTTCATTTTTATGTGTGTGGCCACTGCTCATGCTCTCAAAATGTTGGAAAATGGACACATTTTCGAGGTGAGCAGGATGATTATGAGATGGAGTTACGTCAGGATGCCACCGGGCCGAAAGCAATGTTGGAAGAAGAGGAGTATTGGGACAGGGACACAGGAAAGTGGATTTCTGAGGAGGAATGGAGGGGGAAAAGAGGAAGAAGATGTATGAAGAGAATGCGGAAAGCAGAGGCTGGATTTGAATTTGAGGAAGATGGCGATAAAAATGGAGCTAGGGTGTCTAAGAAGATTGATATCAAGTGCAAACAGAGTGAGTCGTGCGCCAGACCAAGTTCTGGAGGTGAAATGGAAGTGAATTAGGGCGGGTTAAGTGAGGTGGACGGTGTGGTGAAGACCTCGGAACCCGAGCCTGGCACCAATGGACATGATAAAGAAAAATCTGGTCTTGTATGAGTGACATTTTTGGAGAAAGTGGATTCTTGCCTTTTGGTGGTTCCTTTTGTGGTTTCAGGGTGGGTGCAGTTGAATCAGTAAAGGTAAGCTGTGTTGGACTTGTGGTATTTGTTTTGTGTTTCTTCTAGACTAGAGAGAGTGGGCGCTCCACGTCACGCAACTTGGGGAGTGGAGGTGGAGCAATTGAAGTTGAAGATTCCTTGTGTTTGTGATGCCCGCCGTTTGGTGCGACGCAGACCTGGTGGTGAGCGTGGTGAAACGGAGGAGTCAGTCTTTTTGAGTCAGTCTCTACCCGGCAAAGTCATGTTAGGATATACTGTATCAGTTATCCTGTCAGAGCTTTTATGCCAAATCCACTGCGCTGTTTCAGGTGCAGCGTTTATGGTCATGTCGCAGCAGTTTGTAGGAGGGAGATTCCAAGATGTGGGAATTGTGTAGGGGAGGCATGGGATAGAAGATTGTGTCATTTCGGTAGATAAAGTTGGGTGTCAACTGTAGGGGATTGGAGGTGTCCGGTGGGGATTGGAGGTGTCCGCTCAAAGACAGAGGTTGAGGTGGCTAGAGTCAGAGTAGTGCAGAAGGTGGTGTCGTATGCTTTGGCAGTGAAGAAAGTAGAGGAGGATGGGTCAACGGTGAAGGATATTGAAAGGATACCTGTGCGTAGTAGATCTGTGCCAGCACAGGGGGATAGGCCAACGAGTGATACACAGTACCAGTCAAAAGTTTGGACACACCTACTCATTACAGAATTTTTCTTCATTTTTACTATTTTCTACATTATAGAATAGTAGCGACGACATCAAAACTATGAAGTAACACATAGATTCTTCAAAGTAGCCACCCTTTGCCTTGATGACAGCTTAGCACACTCTTGGCATTCTCTCAACTAGCTTCATGAGGTAGTCACCTGGAATGCATTTCAATTAACAGGTGTGCCTTGTTAATTTGCAGAATTTCTTTCCTTCTTAATGCATTTGAGCCAATCAGTTGTGTTGTGACAAGGTAAGGGTGGTATACAGGAGATAGCCTTATTTGGTGAAAGACCAAGTCCATATTATGGCAAGATCAGCTCAAATAAGAAAAGAGACATGACAGTCAATCATTACTTTAAGACATGAAGGTCTTTGAAAGTTTCTTCATGTGCAGTCGCAAAAACCATCAAGCGCTATGATGAAACTGGGGACCACCACAGGAAAGGAAGACCCAGAGTTACCTCTGCTGCAGAGAATAAGTTAATTAGAGTTAACTGCTACTCAAATAAATGCTTCATAGTGTTCAAGTAACAGACACATCTCAACATCATCTGTAAAGAGGAGACTGCGTGAATCAGGCCTTCATGGTCGAATTTCTGCAATGAATAATAAGAAGAGACTTGCTTGGGCCAAGAAACACAAACAATGGACATTAGATCGGTGGAAATCTGTCTTGTCGTCTGAGTCCAAATTTGTGATTTTTGGCTCCAACCGCTGTGTCTTTGTGAGACGCGGAGTAGGTGAACGGATGATCTCCAAATGTGTTGTTCCCACTGTGAAGCATGGACAAGGAGGTGTGATGGTGTGGGGGTGCTTTGCTGGTGACACTGTCTGTGATTTATTTAGAATTCAAGGCACGCTTAACCAGCATGGCTACCACAGGATTCTGCAGTGAAACGCCATCCCATCTGGTTTGTGCTTAGTGGGACTATAATTTGTTTTTCAACAGGACAATGACCCAATACACCTCCAGGCTTTGTAAAGGCTGTTTGGCCAAGAAGGAGAGTGATGGAGTGCTGCATCAGATGATCTGGCCTCCACAATCACCCAACCTCAACCCTATTGGGAAAGAGTGAAAGAAAAGCAGCTAACAAGTGCTCAGCATGTGGGAACTCGTTCAAGACTGTTGGAAAAGCAGTCCAGGTGAACCTGGTTGAGAGAATGCCAAGAGGTTGCAAAGCCATCAAGGCAAAGGGTGGCTACTTTGAAGATTCTAAAATATATTTTGATTTGTTTAACACTTTTTTGGTTACTACATGATTCCATGTGTTATTTCATAGTTTTGATGTATTCACTAGTATTCTACAATGTAGAAAATAGTAAAAATGAAGAAAAACCCTTGAATGAGTAGGTGTGTCGACACTACTGTATGCATCAATAAGGTTGTCTTCATAGCAATGGTTATCAACTGCACTACAGAAATGGAATGTATCACAGCAAATAGGTTCTGCAGAGAAGTATTTGGGTATAAGAGATTTAACTTCAGAAGAGTTACAGGGTGTGTTGAGTGGCGGTGTCGCATGTTTCTGAGAAAGTGATACAGGCATCGGCACACTGGTTTGAAGTACAATGCATTTCGATGCATGCCTCAGAGTTCCGGTATCAAACCCAACATCACTACTGACCAACATTACACCTCCATCGACCTGAAGCCAAAGGAGGCGCTATGTCAACAGTGTTCTCTAATCGCCAGATAAGGGACGTTTGACTCCTTAGCGTTGAATGAGTGTCGTTGAATCATTATTTCAGTACGCTCCCTCCTTCCCTGTGCTTTCTTCTCACCTCTGTGTGGCCAGCTTTTGAAACCCTCACAAACGTTTACAGATGCAGAATCGAGAGCATCCTGTTGGGCTATCACCGCCTGGTACGGCAACTGCACTGCCCTCAACCGCAAGGCTCTCCAGAGGCTAGTGCGGTCTGCACAACGCATCACCGGGGGCAAACTACCTGCCCTCCAGGACACCTACAGCACCGGATGTCACAGGAAGGCCAAAAAGATCATCAAGGACCTCAACCACCCGACTGCGTGTCAACCCCACTATCATCCAGAAGGCGAGGTCAGTACAGGTGCATCAAAGCTGGGACCGAGAGACTGAAAAACAGCTTCTATCTCAAGGCCATCAGAATGTTAAACAGCCTGTACTGAAGGCTGGCTGCTGCCAACATACAGACTCAAATCACTGGCCACTTTAATAAATGGATTTAATAAAGGTGTGACTTTAAATAATGCCACTTTAATAATGTTTACATATCCTACATTACTCATCTCATATGTTTATATACTGTACGGCCATTGAACATCCATATATTTATATGTACATATTCTTATTCCATCCCCTTACATTATGTGTGTAAGGTAGTCATTGTGAATTTGTTAGATTACTTGTTAGATATTACTGCACTGTCGGAACTAGAAGCACAAGCATTTCGCTACTTCCGCATTAACTTCTGCTAACCATGTGTATGTGACCAATGCGATTTGATTTGGATTTGATTTGAGTGTGAATGGTGTAAACCTTGAGACTGATCATGTTTGCATTTAGATTTTCCACTCGCGTATTTACCTAGATTTAATCATGTGATGAATGTTATCAATCTATACATGAGCCCCTGTCCTTGCCCTCGATGGCACTAAAGGTTTAATCAACTCACACGTTTTGTCAATTTTATTTATGCACTTCATTGCACCCTGCATATTTTGGGTGTCTAATAAATCATTTATATTTGCATTAGCATCTGAGCCTCCATATTTTCAAATGTGTGGTTATCTAGCCGTTCTATAACCCTGAGATTTAGACATTTAAAAACATTAAACTTTCAACCTTGTCTGTGTGGTGGCCTGGGATGAAGAAGCCTGGGATGAAGAAGCCTGTTCGTGACTCACGGCACATTGTACCCCCTTCATGGTCCCTCTGTCTCTCTATGATAACCTACATTCACTGTTTCCACATCACTTCATTCCCGCAAAATGGCTCTTCCCATGCTGCCACTTTCGCCCTCTTCCTCTCCACACATATTCTCTTTCTCTCTGAATTCATTAGCACAGTCCAGGACAGAGCACCCAGCCCAGCAGGCCATGCAGGCCAGCATGGGCCTTTCTAGGATATCTCCGGATAATCCAGGCTAATATGAACCAACACAAACTGATTTGAGCCAATACTGGGCACCAATAGGAAATGACAGAACAACATCTGCCAACCACTGGCAAGTGGGTTTAAGACTCGGAGCTAAGTAAAACATTGCTAACCAGGCTGATAGTGGTACTAACCCATCAAAGAACGTTTATTCCTTATTTTACCAGGTGAGTTGACTGAGAATACATTCTCATTTACAACAATGATCTGGGGAAAGTTACAAAACATATTAAAATACATAGTTAACATAGAAAATATATAAGCAAACAAACACAAAAAAAAATTATCATTTCTTTTTTTTTTAACAAGATCAAGCATAGAATCATTAAAAAACGCATTCTTCCTTAAGGTCCTCACACAGTCCTCTGAACTGCCTCAGAGGCACCAATTCATCCAATTGAGACAAATGTGAAACCAGTCACATGGTAAACTGAAAATCATATCAACATGACATGTATTGCGGACCATTTTCCACAATAGGTTATAAATGCCATTTTTCAGAATTATTCTTGTATGCTCTCATTTGTCTGGATGAAATTTGGAGATGCAAGCTATAGGCTTCCATAGGGACGAACCTGCTGAGTTGATGTATGCGCTTTAGAATATTTTAATTATATGCCCGGGCTTTACTCAGTTTTATTTGGCAATTAGTATCATATGAAATATTAGCCACTATCAGGAGCCACCGTAAGTAATACCCACAAACATTTATAACTGTCACTTTAGTATTAGTTTAATTCAATTTGTAGCCAAGATTTTGTATCATTTCATTCTGTTTAACTTTCTTTCCTTTGTCACGTACGTGTAGTTGTTCCTGAGGGTCACTAGCATTAGTGGATCATATTAGGTTATCATTCTGCAATAATTTGGGACACGTAGCTTATTTTAATCATTATAGAACTGAGACCACAAGTAGCAGTTTAAACCAAGAGCCTATTGTTCAATCCATATTGTACACTTTTTTTCCACCTTCCGAAATGTAATGAATTTAACTTGAATATGGCAACTTTCAGGATGCATTCATCAAGATATTCATTGCGTAAAGGCTCTCCAAACCAGTTTTTTTTTATGATTCACAGATACTTTCCTAACCCCAAAATGTGCCTAAATAATCTAAAAATTCTGAATATTTTTCAATCTACCAGTTAGTGCTGAAACAGAGATGAACATCTCGACGCTGAACATCTCTCTTTCCCAGGGCGAAGTCGATCTGCCCCACTTCTCGGAGAAGCTGGTTCATTCAACTCCACTTCACCACAGAGACTTTGCAGAGGTGGTTAGGTGAAAGGGCCTGAAGAAGCCGCGACCTGGGCGGTACTTTCCTGCCTTCGACGATCCGCTCCGCCTGGCAAATAGCTTTGCCCGACTGGAAGTGGACTGTCCGCCCCCAGGAGCCGGCTCTGGTCCTTGAAACCCCGATGCCAGGCAAGTGATCGCCAACATCAAAAAGCAGGTCGACAACAACAGTCCCTCTACCCATGTCAACCCATCTATTCTGCCTTCAGCTGGCAGCCAGACAGTGTCCCCTGTCCCCAACAGAGGACTACCTCATCACCGGACTTCCGCAACTTTGGACCACCAAGTCAACTTAGGCCCTCGTCGCACCCCCCCACCCCCGCGCGACAACCCTTTTCTTGAAAAGTAGATATTGTAATTCTGGCTTCTCACACAGAGGACATTTTGATCATTACTGAGAGTTGGTTAAAAAAGTCTGTGACAGACTCTTGTGTGTCTCTGAATGGATATGTTTATAGATCTGGCAGAGGTGGGGGTGTCGGCATATTCATAAAGAACTACTTGAATGTTGCTGTGTGTATTACCACCTCTGTCCCCAAGCAATTGTAATGTCTTGTCCTAAATGTCGGCCTTGGTAATAATTCCCAACTATTTATAGACCTATCCAAGGCCTTCGATACCGTCGACCATCCCAAAGGTTGTCTGAAATGGGCCTCGACCAGGTGACTTGCAAGTGGTTTGGGAATTATCTATCAGTCCGGACACAATGTGTGCTTTCTGATGTTGTCAAGTCACCTTGATATTACTAAAGGTGTCCCACAGGGCTTGATTCTGGGACATGTTCTCTTTACCATTGTGCATTCGGAAAGTCTTCAGACCCCACATTTTTTTAAGTTACAGCCTTATTCTAAAATGGATTAAATAAAACATGTCCTCAATCTACACACAATGCCCCATAATGACAAAGCGAAAACAGGTTTTAATACATTTTTGCAAAAAAAAGAAAAATACCTTTTTTACATAAGTATTCAGACCCTTTGCTTGAGACTCGAAATTGAACTCAGGTGCATCTGGTTTCCATTGTGAAAAATATTCCGAAGGAAGAATGTGAAATGTCAGAATAATAGTAGAGAGAATGATTTATTTCAGCTTTTATTTCTTTCATCACAATCCCAGTGGGTCAGAAGTTTACATACACTCAATTAGTATTTGGTAACATTGCCTTTAAATTATTTAACTTGGGTCAAACGTTTTGGGTAGCCTTCTACGAGCTTCCCACAATAAGTTGGGTGAATTTTGGTCAGGTTTGTAGGCCTCCTTGCTCGCACATACTTTTTCAGTTCTGCCCACAAATGTTCTAAAGGATTGAGGTCAGGGCTTTGTGATGGCCACTCCAAAACCTTGACATTGTTGTCCTTAAGCCATTTTGCCACAACTTTGGAAGTATGCTTGGGGTCATTGTCCATTTGGAAGACCCATTTGTGACCAAGCTTTAACTTCCTGACTGATGTCTTGAGATGTTGCTTCAATATATTCACATAATTTTCCTTTCTCAGCATGCCATCTATTTTGTGAAGTGCACCAGTCCCTCCTTCAGCAAAGCACCCCCACAACATGATGCTGCCACCCCCGTGCTTCACGATTGGGATGGTGTTCTTCGGCTTGCAAGCCTCCCACTTTTTTCTCCAAACATAACGATGGTCATTATGGCCAAACAGTTCTATTTTTGTTTCATCAGACCAGAGGACATTTCTCCAAAAAGTACGATCTTTGTCCCCATGTGCAGTTGCAAACCGTAGTCTGGCTTTTTTATGGCGGTTTTGTGGCAGTGGCTTCTTCCATGCTGAGCGTCCTTTCAAGTTATGTTGATATAGGACTCGTTTGACTGTGGATATAGATACTTTTGTAGCTGTTTCCTTCAGCATCTTCACAAGGTCCTTTGCTGTTGTCCTGGGATTGATTTGCACTTTTGGCACCAAAGTACGTTCATGTCTAGGAGACAGAACGCGTCTCCTTCCTGAGCGGTATGACGGCTGCGTGGTCCCATGGTGTTTATACTTGTGTACTATTGTTTGTACAGATGAACGTGGTACCTCCAGGCGTTTGGAAATTGCTCCCAAGGATGAACCAGACTTGTGGAGGTCCAAAAAAAGATTCTGAGGTCTTCGCTGATTTCTTTCAATTTTCCCATGATGTCAAGGAAAGAGGCACTGAGTTTGAAGGTAGGCCTTGAAATACGTCCACAGGCACACCTCTAATTGACTCAAATGATATCAATTAGCCTATCAGTAGCTTTTAAAGACATTACATAATTTTCTGGAATTTTCCAAGCTGTTTAAAGGCACAGTCAACTTAGTGTATGTAAACTTCTGACCCACTGGAATTGTGATACAGTGAAATATAAGTTAAATAATCTGTCTGTAAACAATTGTTGGAAAAATTACTTGTGTCATGCACAAAGTAGATGTCCTAACCGACTTGCCAAAACTATAGTTTGTTAGCAAGACATTTGTAGAGTGGTTGAAAAACGAGTTTTAATGACTCCAACCTAACTGTATATACTGAGATCATGTGACACTTAGATTGCTCATAGGTACACTTTATTGAACTAATTATGTGACTTCTGTAGGTAATTGGTTGCACCAGATCTTATTTAGAGGCTTCATAGCAAAGGGGGTGAATACATATGCACGCACCACTTTCCTGTTTTTAAATTATATCGAATTTTTTGAAAAAAGTTACTTTTTTCATGTCACTTCACCAATTTTGACTATTTTGTGTATGCCCATTGCATGAAATCCAAATAAAAATCAATTTAATTTACAGGTTGTAATGCAACAAAATAGAAAAAACGCCAAGGGGGTGAATACTTTGGCAAGGCACTGTACACTAAAGAATAACTCTGAAGCTAAAAATGAATAACCGGATGCAGCAATTTGGTCAGTTGGAGATGTCCATGCACTTTTGAGTAAATATTCGATACATTAGCCAAGATGGGAATACATCGGTCAGTAAAATACTGCAGGGGAAAAAATTAAGAAACTCTAACGAGAATATAAAAAGATAAAATAACAACAACCACAACAACAAGTGGATCCGACAGATATTTGAAGCAGCGACGATTAGCAAGGTAATACATTGTTTTAAGCCAAATTACTTTCTAGCTCGCTACCAATGTCTTCAGCATAGCAAGCTGTAACGTGTCAGAGTGAACACTGCATGAATCAGGGTCGACAACATGTCATATAAACATCCATGGAAGGTCAACGCTGTGGATTTAGCCACACGTTAGACCAGAGTATCCGACTTTACATTATGCACACAAACATACTTAGACTTTTTAGAGTACATTCCTGAACCTGCGGACTCAGAGGAAGCTGCGTGCTCGAATAGTGAAGCCACAACCTCAGAGCTTTACACCCCCAGGGTCCATCAACTCAATCAATTATCCTGCAAACCTTGAGCCCTACACCACCAGGTGGCAAGGGCCCATTCTCGGTTAATAAAAAGCTAAATGTAAATGGATTGCCATGTTCACTTGTTTAGCCTTAACCACACAATTTAGCTGTCTTCGACAGGTGTGGGCAATCTCATCCACACAGGGCTTCTGTCATGGCAGGGTTATGGTTCTAAACATTCAAGGAGACAGTGTGGATCTAGGAATTTATATATAAAACTGTCACACTGATTCAATTAATCATATTCTGACCCAAGACCTTTATTATTTGCACCACTGGTGTATCTGGTTGGTAGATATGGTTTGCCCCACACTGGCCTTTGCTGGATAATACTTAATACATGTGATTAGACAATACATGGTTGGAGAACAAAACTGCACTAGGTACTTGAGGCTGCCCTCAGGTTTGCTTTGGAGTCTGTGCCTTATCATTCCCGAACTAAACATGTCATTACTTCTGCCTGTATATTTTCCCAGGGAAGAGAACACACATTACGAGCACAACTTGAAAATACCTGCATTTCATGAGGGAGACGAGGCCTCATACCTGGAGAACCCTGAGGCCCAGTGTTAGCAGCAGGATCAGCACTTCAATCAGCTGCTTGAAGATGAGGTAGCAGCCAGGACAGCCAGGGTGGCTGAGATGCCCTCTTTTAACAACAGCTTCGTACCTGTATTTGTATGCCACAAGACTAAACAGGCTAAAGTTATGTAAAATACTTATTTTTTACCTAAATTTTCACTATACCAAAAGCATTGTGAATGTGGCTTTCAACTACTGTTCATTGAATATAGCCTACTCTTAAAATGTTTTAATAATATACAGTGCCTTCGGAAAGTATTCAGACCCCTTGACTTTTTTCAAATGTTACGTTACAGCCTTATTCTAAAATTGAATTTTTCCCCTCCAATTATCATCAGCAATCTACACACAATACCCCATAATGACAAAGCGAAAACAGATGTTTTGAAATTTTTGCAAATGTATTAAAAATAAAAAAATAAAAATACCTTATTTACATAACTATGAGCCCCGGAATTGAGCTCAGGTGCATCCTGTTTCCATTGATCATCCTTCAGATGTTTCAACAACTTGGAGTCCACCTGTAGTAAAATCAATTGATTGGACTTGGTTTGGAAAGGCACACTGCAGTCTATATAAAGTCCCACAGTTGACAATGCATGTCAGAGCAAAACACAAGCCATGAGGTCCAAGGAATTGTCGGTATAACTCCGAGACAGGATTGTGCCGAGGCACAGATCTGGAGAGGGTACCAAAACATTTCTGCAGCATTGAAGGTCCCCAAGAACACAGTGGCCTCCATCATTCTTAAATGGAAGAAGTTTGGAACCACCAAGACTCTTCCTTGAACTGGCCGCCCAGTTCAAGGAAGAGCAATCGGAGGAAAAGGGCCTTGGTCAGAGAGGTGACCAAGAACTCGATGGTCACTCTGACAGAGCTCTAGAGGTCCTCTGTGGAGATGGGAGAACCTTCTAGAAGGACAACCATCTCTGCAGCACTCCACCAATCAGGCCTTTATGGTAGAGTGGCCAAACGGAAGCCACTCCTGAGTAAAATGCACATGAAGCCCACTTGGAGTTTGCCAAAAGGCACCTAAAGTCTCTCAGACGATGAGAATCAAGACTCTCTGGTCTAATGAAACCAATATTGAACTCTTTGGTCTGAATTCCAATCATCATATCTAGAGGAAACCTAGCACCATCCCTACGGTGAAGTATGGTGGTGGCAGAATAACGCTGTGGGGATGTTTTTCAGTGCCAGGAACTGGGAGACTAGTCAGGATCGAGGCAAAGATGAATGTAGAAAAGTACTGATAGATCATTGATGAAAACCTGCTCCAGAGCTCTCAGGACCTGACTCTGGCAAAGGTTCATTTTCCAACAGGACAACAACCCTAAGCACACAGCCAAGACAACACCGGAGTGGCTTCGGGACAAGTTTCTGAATGTCCTTGAGTGGCCCAGCCAGAGCCCGGACTTAAATCTGATCGAACATCGCTGGAGAGACCTGAAAATAGCTGTGCAGCAATGGTCCCCATCTGTCACGATCGTTTGAATGATTGGACCAAGGCGCAGTGTGCGTAGAATTCCACATGTTTAATAAATATGAAACTCACCAAACAAAACAGAAGAAAAAACGAAACGTGACGTTCTGGGCTGCTCACAGGCAGCTACACAAAAACAAGATCCCACAAACTAAGGTGGAAAAAAGGCTGCCTAAGTATGATCCCCAATCAGAGACAACGATAGACTCTGATTGGGAACCATACCAGGCCAACAAAGAAATAGAAAACATAGATTGCCCACCCTAGTCACACCCTGACCTAACCAAATAGAGAATAAAAAGGATCTCTAAGGTCAAGGCTTGACACCATTCAACCTGACAGACCCTGAGAGGATCTGCAGAGAAGAATGGGAGAAACTCCTCAAATACAGGTGTGCCAAGCTTGTAGTGTCATACCCAAGAAGACGCAAGGCTGTAATCGCTGCCAAAGGTGCTTCAACAAAATATTGAGTATAGGATCAGAATACTTTTGTATATGTAATATTTCTGTTTTACATTTTTTATAAATTAGCAAAAAATAAATACAACCTGTTTTTGCCTTGTCATTTGGGGTATTGTGTGTAGATTGATGAGGGGGAAAAAACAATTACATCCATTCGCTGTAACCTAACAAAATGTGGAAAAAGTCAAGGGGTCTAAATACTTTCCAAAGGCACTCCACATTTTGCAGATTTTGGAGCAGTAAACTTCTTAAACATGCTTACTTGTGTTGATTTGAAATATAGTAAATAACTATTAGGCATACCATGATTGACGCACTTATTAAACAACAATCAAACATTGGTTGAACACAGCAGATACAATAGTGTAGTAGGGTATTCACAGGGAGTTAAAAACTATACTTATAAGAACATACAGTGGGGCAAAAAAGTATTTAGTCAGCCACCAATTGTGCATGTTCTCCCACTTAAAAAGATGAGAGAGGCCTGTAATTTTCATCATAGGTACACTTCAACTATGACAGACAAAATGAGAAAAAAAATCCAGAAAATCACATTGTAGGATTTTTAATGAATTTATTTGCAAATTATGGTGGAAAATAAGTATTTGGTCAATAACAAAAGTTTATCTCAATACTTTGTTATATACCCTTTGTTGGCAATGACAGAGGTCAAACGTTTTCTGTAAGTCTTCACAAGGTTGTCACACACTGTTGCTGGTATTTTGGCACATTCCTCCATGCAGATCTCCTCTAGAGCAGTGATGTTTTGGGGCTGTTGCTGGGCAACACGGACTTTCAACTCCCTCCAAAGATTTTCTATGGGGTTGAGATCTGGAGACTGGCTAGGCCACTCCAGGACCTTGAAATGCTTCTTACGAAGCCACTCCTTCATTGCCCGGGCGGTGTGTTTGGGATCATTGTCATGCTGAAAGACCCAGCCACGTTTCATCTTCAATGCCCTTGCTGATGGAAGGAGGTTTTCACTCAAAATCTCACGATACATGGCCCCATTCATTCTTTCCTTTACACGGATCAGTCGTCCTGGTCCCTTTGCAGAAAAACAGCCCCAAAGCATGATGTTTCCACCCCCATGCTTCACAGTAGGTATGGTGTTCTTTGGATGCAACTCAGCATTCTTTGTCCTCCAAACACGACGAGTTGAGTTTTTACCAAAAAGTTATATTTTGGTTTCATCTGACCATATGACATTCTCCCAATCTTCTTCTGGATCATCCAAATGCTCTCTAGCAAACTTCAGACGGGCCTGGACATGTACTGGCTTTAGCAGGGGGACACGTCTGGCACTGCAGGATTTGAGTCCCTGGCGGCGTAGTGTGTTACTGATGGTAGGCTTTGTTACTTTGGTCCCAGCTCTCTGCAGGTCATTCACTAGGTCCCCCCGTGTGGTTCTGGGATTTTTGCTCACCGTTCTTGTGATCATTTTGACCCCACGGGGTGAGATCTTGCGTGGAGCCCCAGATCGAGAGGGAGATTATCAGTAGTCTCGTATGTCTTCCATTTCCTAATAATTGCTCCCACAGTTGATTTCTTCAAACCAAGCTGCTTACCTATTGCAGATTCAGTCTTCCCAGCCTGGTGCAGGTCTACAATTTTGTTTCTGGTGTCCTTTGACAGCTCTTTGGTCTTGGCCATAGTGGAGTTTGGAGTGTGACTGTTTGAGGTTGTGGACAGGTGTCTTTTATACTGATAACAAGTTCAAACAGGTGCCATTAATACAGGTAACGAGTGGAGGGCAGAGGAGCCTCTTAAAGAAGAAGTTACAGGTCTGTGAGAGACAGAAATCTTGCTTGTTTGTAGGTGACCAAATACTTTTTTCCCACCATAATTTGCAAATAAATTTATTAAAAATCCTACAATGTGATTTTCTGGATTTTTTTTCCTTCTCATTTTGTCTGTCATAGTTGAAGTGTACCTATGATGAAAATTACAGGCCTCTCTCATATTTTTAAGTGGGAGAACTTGCACAATTGGTGACTGACTAAATACTTTTTTGCCCCACTGTATGTCTCATGGTAAAATTAACACAAGGGAGTATATTGGTACTTTAATAATCCCCAAGGGTACAATCATGTGATAGGGGGTTTAGTAACCAAAAAAGGTAGAGAACCACTGAGCTAATGGATCGGGGTTGGTCTGTCATGCTAGTAGTTCTGTTGTTGGTCCAGGATGCTTTGTTATCTAAAGGGTGTTGGTGGAGTTGGGTGTGTGTGAGAGGAGGGAGAAAATCACAAAGAAAGAAAAAAGAGAATCTGTTATTTAACAGTTATTATTACTTAAACTGTTACTTCTCGTCTGATTAGGTCAGGAAGTGTTTCTCATAACAATGTTTTGCTAAATTACTTATTATTATCCTTATTAGAGTAGGCTATGTTACTGGGCTACGCAGTGTTCTCTTCCAGGTGCCCCTCTGTAGTTGGTGTGAAGGAGATTGTGACACCGCAGTATGAAATGCTGCCTGTATCAGATCAAAGGACTCACAGCTGCCCTCAACCCCAAACACCTCTATGTGAGGGGGAGAGACAGAGAACCTACCCCAGTCTGTTACCTATAAACCTGTTGACCCTGACTAGCACTACTTTAAATCACTACCTGGGGTGTGTTGCAATAATCGTCTTCCTCCTGAAGTGTGCACTTGTTCACTACTCCCCACAAATTTAAAAGCATTGGATTCATGTTGTTGGCATGGGCCAGAGGGAGTTTCCATATTTCAATCAAATCCATGAAGGGAATTAAAAAATGCAGTTGCAGCAGGTTGCTTGTGCAGTGCTTCTTCCAAACTGAGTTTACCTTCAGCAAAACCCAACCTCCATCTTTTAGAACATGTTGGTATGAAGTGCTTTGCAACGTGTGTCTATGTGTGTTATTGTGTGATATAATTGTGTTTATAAATCGTGTCGTTTGGATCCTGGAAGCTGATTGGCTAAAACAACATTCCATCCGTGTATATATCAGACGATATACCACGGGTACGACACAAAAATACTTGTTTACTGTTCTATATGAAGTATCACTAGCATGTTCTTGATATACCATGGCAAATGACAAGAGAAAAGCAAAAAGGATAGCATTTGGCTTGCAATAACAGGGGTCTGTATAAACCTTGGGGTCAGTATAAACCTTACCGTCTGTCTCTCCGGCCTCGGCAACAATGTTGCAATTTAGAAATGCGACCTCCCCTGTACCACAGAGCATGAACGGTGTCCTGGCGAGACTGCAACTTTTCAGAGCAAGGCAAAATCATGCATCAGCATCATTATTTTAGATATAGAGTACCAGTCAAAGGTTTGTACACCTACTCTCAACCAGCTCCATGAGGTTGTCAACTGGAATGCATTTCAATTAACAGGTGTGCCTTGTTAAAAGTTAATTTGAGGAATTTCTATCCTTCTTAATGCATTTGAGACAATCAGTTGTGTTATGACAAGGTAGGGGTTGTATACAGAAGATAGCTCTATTTGGTAAAATACCAAGTCCATATTATGGCAAGAACAGCTCAAATAAGCAAAAATAAATGACAGTCTATCTTTACTTTAAGACATGAAGGTCAGTCAATCCGGGAAATTTTAAGAACTTTTAAAGTTTCTTCAAGTGGAGTCGCATAAACCATC
This sequence comes from Salvelinus alpinus, assembly GCF_045679555.1. Classification (NCBI taxonomy): domain Eukaryota; kingdom Metazoa; phylum Chordata; class Actinopteri; order Salmoniformes; family Salmonidae; genus Salvelinus; species Salvelinus alpinus. The sequence continues at coordinate 22,800,166 of NC_092107.1, forward strand.
AAGCTCTATGATGAAACTAGCTCTCATGAGGACCGCCACAGGAAAGGAAGACCCAGAGTTACCTCTACTGCAGAGGATAAGTTCATTAGAGTTACCAGTCTCAGAAATTGCAGTCCAAATAAATGCTTCACAGAGTTCAAGTAACAGACACATCTCAACATCAACTGCGCGAAACAGGCCTTCATGGTTAAATTGCTGCAAATAAACCACTACTAAAGGACACCAATAAGAAGAAGAGACTTGCTTGGGCCAACAAACACGAGCAATAGATATTAGACCGGTGGAAATCTGTCCTTTGGTCTGAGTCCAAATTTGTGAGAGGCAGAGTGGGTGAACGGATGATCTCCGCATGTGTGGTTCCCACCGTGAAGCATGGAGGAGGAGGTGTGATGATGTGGGGGTGCTTTGCTAGTGACACTGTCAGTGATTAATTTTGAATTCAAGGCACACTTAACCAATATGGTTACCACAGCATTCTGCAGTGATACAACATCCCATCTAGTTTGAGCTTAGTAGGACTATAATTTGTTTTTCAAGAGGACAATGACCCAAAATACACCTCCAGGCTGTGTAAGGGCTGTTTGACCAAAGAGAGTGATGGTGTGCTGCATCAGATGACATGGCCTCCACAATCACACAACCTCAACCCAATTGAGATGGTTTGGGATGAGTTGGACAGCAGAGTGAAGGAAAAGCAGCCAACAAGTGCTCAGCATATATGGGAACACCTTCAAGAAGCTGGTTGAGAAAATGACAAGAGTGTGCAAAGCTGTCATCAAGGAAAAGGGTGGCTACTTTGAAGAATCTCAAATATAAAATATATTTTTTGGTTACTACATGATTCCATATGTGTTATTTCCTAGTTTTGATGTTTTCAATATTATTTTACAACGTAGAAAATAGTAAAAAATAAAGACAAACTCTGGAATGAGTAGGTGTGTCCAAACGTTTGACTGGTACTGTATACTGAACAAAAATATAAACACAACATGCAACAATTTCTAAGATTTTTCTGACTTACAGTTTGTATACGGAAATCTGTCCATTTAAATAAATTAAGTAGGCCCTAATCTATGGATTTCACATGACTGGGCTGGGGTGCAACCATGGGTGGGTTTGGGAGGTCATAGGCCCACACACTTGGCAGCCAGGCCCACCCACTGGGGAGCCAGGCCCAGCCAATCAGAATGAGTTTTTCCAACAAAAGGTTTTTACAGACAGAAATACTCCTCAGCACTTCCCCCCTGCACCTGTGTAATGATCATGCTGTTTAATCAGCTTCTTGATATGCCACACCTGTCAGGTGAATGGATTATTTTGGCAAAGGAGAAATGCTTACTAACAGGGATGTAAACAAATGTGTGCACAACCTTTGACAGAAATACGCTTTTAGTGCATATGGAACATTTCTGGGAGTTTTTATTTCAGCTCGTGAAACATGGGACCAACACTTACCATGATGCTTTCATACAGCTAAAACAAATTAAAATGCAGATCGTAGATAAATGCACACATAATTGTCAAAATAAATGTAGCATACAATATAACTCAGTATTTGTATTATTTATTTTATATAGTTCATACACTTTTTTTGTCATCTTTATCAAGGGTGCCAATAATTTTAGACTGGACTGTACATCATTTTGACCCCAAGAAGAAACTATTGGCACAAAATATCAACTTTATTCAAAACCTCAATAGACATGTAAATAATGTTAAAAACAATCATCTGTCGCACAAAAAATAAATAGTTTCCCCTTATACACTGAGTATATCAAACATTTGGAACACCTTCCTAATATTGAGTTGCACCCCCTTCTGCCCTCGTCAATTCGTCAGGACATGGAATCAACAAGGTGTCGAAAGCATTCCACAAGGATGCTGGCCCATGTTGACTCCATTGATTCCCACAGTTGTGTCAAGTTGGCTGGATGTCCTTTGTGTGGTGGACCATTCTTGACAAACAAAATGTTGAGAATGTTGAGCATGAAAAACCCAGAAGCGTTGCAGTTCTTGACACAAGGCTTTTGTCTCAACGCTTAAAATCCTTATTTAACCTGTATCCTCCCTTTCATCTACACTGATTGAAGTGGATTTAACAAGTGACATCAATCACCTGGATTCACCTGGTCAGTCTATGTCATGGAAAGAGTAGGTGTTCTTAACGTTCATTGTATACTCAGTGAATAAAGTGCAAACCACTTCAGTTGTAAAAAAAGATGATTAACCATAATTTGATTGTAGCATCATTGATATGACTTAAGTAAATATACATTTTGTCATATTTCTGTGGCAAAAAGGACTGCCATTTAAAGGGGCAGTACACCATAATTTGAAATGTACTTAATTTATGAACAAAAAGTGATTAATCCATTGATCCTGAGAAAACTGTGACTCAGTTTAATTAATTTACATAACCTCTAAAAGTCTAAGCTAACATATAGAATTATTTTCAGATGGTCATACCATGGACATTTGCATTTTAGGACCCCTTTTGGTACATATAAAAAAAAAAAAGATAAAATATGGAATTTGGCATTTAATACTATATCCCATAGGAACGCATTGAATAACACATAAATGGCAAAAAAAGTAAAAAATAAGTCATGAGGAATAAGGTTTTGAAGTGTCTGTCCCATATCTAGGAGATATAAGAAAGCTCAGGAAATATATATATTTTTTACACATATATGACCAACCGGCTCAAATCGATCTTATGTAGCAACAATTTTTGTGTTTTTTACATTGGATAAAAGTAGCGACTCAGAGCTACAAAATGGTATATCATACACTACAGTTGAGGAACAATGGCAAAGTAAGTTACTTTGAACGTTGATAAACTTGTAAACTCACTTTTGAGAAAATGGCCTTTGAATGTTTTAGTATTACTACTGGAGAGCCCTTCTTTGTCTACACCCATTCAGCATTGTTCACACCCTCTTAAGCTTTAGCCCCACCCATCTCTTTAAGGGTTGATCCGAGCGTTCTGTACTAACAACAGAAGTCAAGCACCCCTGTAAAGACCTTTATTATACACAGATTCAAAATAGCTTTTGATAAAAAATGTGTATTTTGTGGTTGTGACCCAGAGAGTCTTAACCATTTATTTTGGGACTGTTCTTATGTCAGAAGATTTTGGAATTAGTTTTAATGTTCATTTGAAAGACTCCAAATTATATGGACCCTGATTTTACTTTAATGGTTAATTTGTTTATTTTTCATGGCAGATTCTTTATCCATAAAATGAAGTGGGCGGAGAACAAACCCCTCTTCAAATTGTTTAAGATAGAATTTAAATATTATTTAAACAATATCAGTAAGTGTAAAAACAAAAAAGCAATACGTACCATAAACCTTTTTGACAAATTGAAATGTATCTCGATCTGTTAGGTACATGTACTCTTGTTTGTATATTTTTGGTTTTGTATTTGTTTTGTTCATAATAATAATAATAATACATATATATATACAGTATATATCTTTTTTTAAAGCAGTCAGGCAACCAAGCTAACTTGCTAGCTACTTCCAGACACCAATGAGAGAACAGCTCACTGAACGTTACTCGCCCTAGCAGAGCTGGTTAGGCTGTTATGTTATCCTGAGCGTTGGTGACTGAAACTGTGCTGTCAGATTGTCTGTTCGTAAATTCAGAGCGTTTCGCTCTCGGAGCGTTTAAGCGCACACTGGACGCTCTGGCCGAGGAGTAGGGTTGATCCGAGCGTTCTGATGTCAAAAATTCCACTGATTTCAAAACTTGGTCCTCCAGAAAGTGGAAAGCATACATGTAACGTTAGCTAGCGAGCCAGCCAGCTAACATTAATTAGCTAACAGTACACTTTAACTTGACATTAGGCTTATGCAGTTTTACGACGCAATATATTTGTTTTAAAGCCGCATTAGAGAGGATTACCAAGACATATTGACCAGCTCAAATAGACAGAAGCATGCTACATGGCAGACCAATCCAAACTCATCTCTCGGTCTGTCCAGGCCACTCATTATCTTGGCCAATCATGGCTAACGGGAAGGTTGCTGACTTTTTCGGTGGCTAAACCAACTAGGCTCATTATTTAACAATTGTATTTGTTTTTACAGAATGCATACAAGTTTGGTATTAAGTTCACATGTCTTGCAAAAAAAACGCATTTTGATGAGAAAAAAAATAAGTTTACGTTCAAACGGCTCTCCTGTGAAGTAGTGACAAGAGACATACGCCTAGTATCCTGAAACGGGTCATATATGTGACCCACCACCTATGTAAATACATTTGAAATTGTTTTTTTTACATTGCATAAAATTAGAGACTCAGAGCTAGATAAACTTTAATGCCACTTTGAGAAAATGGCCCGTGAATGTTTGGGAGAGCTCTTTGTCTACACCCATTCAGCATCATTCACACCTTCTTAAGCCTTAACCCCACACATCTCTTTAAGGATTCACGTGTGAGGCAATGTACTAAACAGAGTAAAGTGTACAAATCAACCAAAGATTAACTTTAAAAGTGATTAAAGTAGTAGCAAAAAGTAGAGCTTGAACAATACTTTCTTGTCCTTAGTCTACAGTTAATTCAGAAAGTATTCAGACCCTTTGACTTTTTCCACATTTTGTTAATATACAGCCTTGTTCTAAAATTGATTAAATCGTTTTTTTCACTCAATCTTCACACAATGAAAAAGCAAACACAGGTTTTTAAATATTTATCGTAAATTTGTAAAAATATATTTAAAAAATCACATTTACAGTTGAAGTTGGAAGCTTACATACACCTTAGCAAAAATACATTTAAACTCAGTTTTTCACAATTCCTGACATTAAATCCAAGTAAAGATTCCCAGTCTCAGGTTAGTTAGGATCACCACTTTATTTTAATAATGTGAATTGTCAGAATAATAGTAGAGAGAATGATTTATTTCAGTTTTTATTTCTTTCATCACATTCCCAAGTTAACATACACTCAATTCGTATTTGGCCTTAAATTGTTTATCTTGGGTCAAACGTTTCGGGTAGCCTTCTAAGAGCTTCCCACAATAAGTTGGGTTAAATTTGGCCGATTCCTCCAGACAGAGCTGGTGTGACCGAGTCAGGTTTGTAGGCCTCCTTGCTCGCACACTCTTTTTCAGTTCTGTCCACAAATGTTCTATAGGATTGAGGTCAGGGCTTTGTGATGGCAACTCCAATAACTTGACTTTGTTGTCCTTAAGCCATTTTGCCACAACTTTGGAAGTGTGCTTGGGGTCATTGTCCATTTGGAAGACCCATTTACGACTAAGCTTTAACTTCCTGACCGATATCTTCAGATGTTGCTTCAATATATCCACATATTTCCCCCTCATGACGTCATCTATTTTGTAAAGTGCACCAGTCCCTCCTGCAGCAAAGCACCCCCACAACATGATGCTGCCACCCCTGTGCTTCACGGTTGGGATGGTTTTCAGCTTGCAAGCCTCATCCTTTTTCCTCCAAACATAACGATGCTCATTATGGCCAAACAGTTCTATTTTTGTTTCATCAGACCAGAGGACATTTCTCCAAAAAGTACGATCTTTGTCCCCATGTGCAGTTGCAAACAGTAGTCTGGCATTTTTTATGGCGGTTTTGAAGCAGTGGCTTCTTCCTTGCTGAGCGGCCTTTCAGGTTATGTCGATATAGTACTCATTTTACTGTGGATTTAGATACTTTTGTACCTGTGTTACGAATCCCTTTTGGCCCGACAGTCTAGGGGGGGATGGTAATGGGACCCATAACATAACTCACGCAAAGTGTAATAGTGACAAAGTAACGGTGAGAACGAAATAACCACGACAACTTAAATCTACCGTCAAACTCAGGGTTTATTAGTAAACACACGGTAATGGGGGGCAGGAAAAGGGGCTGAGCTGGACCCAAGGAATGAAACAATAAGCATCCAAAAACACCCCTAAGCTAGAATAGCCTATTTCAACAACAGCTAACTAACTAACCAAAAATACAGTGGGTGGTCCGCCCAGTTCTAACTATTGTATTTAACAAAGTTTACCTACGGGTAGTGTATGCCCATGGGCGACCTGTCTGGTTACCCCCTTTTCCCACCATCAAAAAAACACTCAAACACCATAACCAAAAACAATACTCACAGGTGGGGACAAAGTGACATGTAGATGCTAAACCACACAATGGATCTACAGACATATGGCATTTACAGAGAGATTGAGCTCTAGATAAAACCACTGACAGGGTTTTTAAACCAAGGGAAAGGGACTGTGATTGGGTAGGAGAAAAGGAGCAGGTGTCTTCTGATTAGCGACTGATTGATGAGAAGGAGAAAAAAGAAATACACACAGGATACACACAGAATACTTGTATCCGTAACAACCTGTTTCCCCCAGCATCTTCACAAGGTCGTTTGATGTTGTTCTGGGATTGATTTGCACTTTTCGCACCAAAGTATGTTCATCTCTAGGAGACAGAACGCGTCTCCTTCCTGAGCGGTATGACGGCTGCGTGGTCCCATGGTGTTTATACTTGCGTACTATTGTTTGTACAGATGAATGTGGTACCTTCAGGCGTTTGGAAATTGCTCCCAAGGATGAACCAGACTTATGCAGATCTGCAATTTTTTTGCTGAGGTCTCGGCTGATTTCTTTTGATTTTCCCATGATGTCAAGCAAAGAGGCACTGAGTTCGATGGTAGGCCTTGAAATACATCCACAAGTACACCCCCAATTGACTCAAATTATGTCAATTAGCATATCAAAAGCTTCTAAAGCCATGACATAATTTTCTGCAAATTTCCAAGCTGTTTAAAGGCACAGTCAACTTAGTGTATGTAAACTTCTGACCCACTGGAATTGTGATACAGTGAGTTATAAGTGAAATAATCTGTCTGTAAACAATTGTTGAAAAAATGACTTGTGTCATGCACAAAGTAGATGACCTAACTGACTTGCCAAAACTATAGTTTGTTAACAAGAAATTTGTGGAGTGGTTGAAAAACTAGTTTTAATGACTCCAACCTAAGTGTATGTAAACTTCCGACTTCAACTGTACATAAGTATTCAGACCCTTTACTCAGTCCTTTGTTGAAGAACCTTTGGCAGCGATTACAGCCTTGAGTCTTCTTGGGTATGGCACTCCAAGCTTGGCACACGTGTATTTGGGGAGTTTCTCCCATTCTTCTCTGCAGATCCTCTCAAGCTCTTTCAGGTTAGATGGGGAGCATCGCTGCACAGGTCTCTTTCAGGTCTCTCCAGAGATGTTCTATCGCTTTCAAGTCCGGGCTCTGGCTGGGCCACTCAAGGACATTCAGAAACTTGTCCCAAAGCCACTCCTGTGTTGTCTTGGCTGTGTGCTTAGGGTCGTTGTCCTGTTGGAAGAAGAACATTCACCCCAGTCTGAGGTCCTGAGTGCTCTGGAGCAGGTTTTCATCAAGTATCTCTATGTATTTGCTTCATTCATCTTTGCCTTGATTCTGACTGGTCACCCAGTCCCTGCCGCTGAAGAACATTACCACAGCATGATGCTGCCACCACCATGCTTCACCGTAGGGATGGTGCCAGGTTTCCTCCAGACGTGACGCTTGGCATTCAGGTCAAAGAGTTCAATATTGGTTTCATTAGACCAGAGAATCTTGTTTCTCATCGTCTGAGAGTCCTTTGGGTGCCTTTTGGCAAACTCCAAGCGGGCTGTCATGTGAGTTTTACTGAGGAATGGCTTCCGTTTGGCCACTCTACCATGATGGCCTGATTGGTGGAGTGCTGAAGAGATGGTTGTCCTTCTGGAATGTTCTCCCATCTCCACAGATGAACTCTAGAGATCTGTCAGAGTGACCATCGGGTTCTTGGTCACCTCTCTGACCAAGGCCCTTCTCCCATGGGTGACCAGCTCTAGGAAGAGTATTGGTGCTTCCAAACTTCTTTCATTTAAGAATGATGGAGGCCACTGTGTTCTTGGGGACTTTCAATGCTGCAGAAATGTTTCGGTACCCTTCCCGCTCTACGGAGCGTGCCTTTCCAAATCATGTCCAATCATGTCCATTGAAATTATCACAGGTGGACTCCAATCAAGTTGTAGAAAAATATCAAGGATGGTCAATGAAAACAGGATGTACCTGAGCTCAATTTCGAGTCTCATAGCAAAGGGTCTGAATAGTCATGTAAATAAGGTATTTCTGTTTTGTATTTTTTCTACATTTGTGAAAAATCCTAAAAAACTGTTTTTGCTTTGTCTTTATGGGGTATTGCGCGTAGATTGATGAGGATTTTTTATTTATTTTATTTATTTTAGAATAAGGCTGTAATGTAACAAAATGTGGAAAAGGTGAAGGGGTCTGAATACTTTTCTATGCACTGTATATCCTAATCTGACTTTGGTGCAGATCATGTTGTTCTTCACATTACCGTTTTTGGTAAACACACTATATAAAATAAAATCTAAGTATATTTGTGACTCATTTTAGGAAACTAGGTGTATGTCGTGCGTCACTATTTCACAGGAGAGGCATTTGAACTTAAACAAAATGCGTTTTTGGCAGAAATGCCTTCTGGAATGTAAATGTTCATGTGCCTTAACAAACTTGTTTGAAATCTGTAAATACGAATACAATTGTTTAATTATGAGCCTAGTTGATTTAGCCACGGAAAAAGCAGGAACCTTCCCGCGAGCCATGATTGGCTGAGAAAATGGATGGGCTGGATATGCCGAGACATGAGTAGCCATGCAGAACCGAGCCATGTAGCTCAGTTCTGTCTATAACATGAGCTGGTCAATATGTGTAATCTATGCATAGTCACTTTAACTCTACATACATGTACATATTACCTCAATTACCTCAACTAACGGGTACCCCTGCACATTGACTCTGTACCGGTACCCCCTGTATATAGCCTTGCTTGTTATTGTACTGCTGCTCTTTAATTATTTGTTACTTTAATTTACTATTTTTTTTAAATAGCATTCTTGGTTAAGGGCTTGTAAGTAAGCATTTCACTGTAAGGTCTACTACACCTGTTGTATTCGGCGCATGTGACAAATAACATTTGATTCGATTTATTTTATTTGATGTGTAGGTAATCCTTCTAACGTGGCTTTTTTTTTTAAAGATATCATGAAGAATTGCAAAAGTGTTGCTACTGCTCGCTACTTTCTGGTGGACAATCATGCCATGCTGACTCTCTCTCTGACTATTAAAATGAATCAGACAATGAGGAAATCCCATTTTCACTGAACCAGACATTGTAGAGTCTTTTGATGACAGGGATGGGGAAGAAACAGCGATCAACAGTGTTGTTGTCACGGAAGAACTTGACCGAGTTTTGAAATCAGTGCAATGTGCCGGTGGAAGCAGAGTATGATAGCTAAGGAGATGGAGAAAATTCTGGAGTTTGATTGCAAATAAGGGGAGGGAGTCGGCTGTTGTATAAAAAGACCTGTCTCCGGATTTCATCTTCAAACTAAGGGAAAGCATGGCATCCTTGACAGGGTGGGAGAAGCGTTCATCCATGTATACGAGTAAGAGTCTAGCTAGCTACATTTTCAGATATTATAAGTTTCTTATTTTGCCAGAACGTCCTTTTCATTTTAAGTTAAAGCGTACTGTCAGCTAGCTGGCTAATGTTAGCTTGCTTGCTCGCTAGCTAACGTTATGTGTATGATCAGTAATTGTTATTTGTTTGCATTGTTAGTTGTAGCCTATTGTTAGCTGGCTAGCTAACATTGAACTTAGATGGTTATCTTTAGCTCCCTGCAGGTTCATGCATGGGAGCATGCTATGACAATTAGTTTGTATTGCTAGTAATATGGGTTGGGATTATTGCTGAGTTCAAAACATCTGGGAACTCAGAACTGGGAACTTGGAAATCTTAGACTTCCGACTTCATTGTGTTCAAGACAACTGGGATCTCTGTAAAATAGTTTTCAACAACTGGGAAAAATAGTTTTGAACGGTCATCCAACTCGGGAAATAGGGCCTCTTTCCACTGCCCTGAATTTCCGACCTGCAGATCACTGACGTTATGATTTGACCTTGTTTTTTTTCAAAGTTCCCAGTTGTCTTATAAGCACCATTAGGTTCATTGTTTAGCTAGCTAGCTACATGTCTAAACAAAAGACTAAGCTTGTGGCTGGGGGTGGTTATAGCATTTCTTTAACATGACCAATCAAGTTATACGGATAATCCGGTGTCCGGATACGAATCATCTAATAATGATAAAATATTTTTACAATATTTATCTGGACACTTTCAAATTTTTGATATTGCTACTATGCAAATATGCAAGTAACCATTTCACTGTAGAGTTTGCACCTTCTGTATCCTGTGTATGTGACAAATAAACTTTTATTTTATTTGATATAGTGTGTGTTTACCAGAGACGGTAATGTGAAGAACAACATGACCTGCACCAAAGTCAGATTAGGATATAGGCCAAGGACTAGATAAAGTGTATTTTTGCCTCTGCTTTCACCGCTTTTAGTTGTGAAATCTTCGGTTGTTTACTACACTACCTTACTCACTCTGTTTAGCACATGGCCTCACATGTGTGGGGCTAAGTCTTAAGAGGGTGTGAACAATGCTTCTTTGTGTAGACAAAGAAGAGCTCTCCAGTAGGTGCACCAAATCATTTAAGGACCATTTTCTCAAATGTTGTGTTACAAGTTTTCAACTTTCAAAGCAGAATTACTTTCCATTGTTCCTCAACTGCAATGTATGATATTGTCACGGTTTTCTAAAATAGAACCCAGAAGCAGACCAGGACAAGGAGAGTAGGACGAAGGTGAGTATTTATTTACAAGTTTAAACGTAGAGGTAGAAAGATCCAGGTGGCGGAGCGGGCAGCGGAGGTGAGTTGATGGGAGTGAATAGGCAGATCCAAGGGAGTAACAGTGGCGCCACTCCTCCAAGGCAAGCTTCACAGCGAGAAGCTCCCGGTTACCCACATCGTAGTTTCTCTCTGCTGGTGAAAGACGACAAGAGTAGAAGGCGCAGGGATGGAGTTTACCGTCAGTGGAGCTACGCTGGGACAGGATGGCGCCCACCCCCACATCAGACGCGTCCACCTCAACAACAAACTGACGGGAAGTGTCAGGTTGAGAGAGAATCGGGGCGTTGGTGAATCGGCTCTTCAAGTCCAGAAATGCTCGGTCTGCCTCAGGAGTCCAACAGAAATTTCTGGTGCAAGACGTCAGGCAGTTAAAGGGGCGGCCACCCGGCTGTAATCACGGATAAACCTCCGATAGAAGTTCGCAAACCCCAGGAATCTCTGGAGCTGCAATCTCGTACCGGGCTGGGCCCAATCCCGAACCGCCCGAACCTTCTCTTGGTCCATCTTGATCTCTCCCCTGGAGATGATGTACCCGAGGAAGGACGTAGTGTGGGCGTGAAAATCACACTTTTCAGCCTTCACGAACAGGCGGTTCTCCAATAACCGCTGCAGGACCTGCTTGACATGCTGGACGTGGCTAGAAGGCTCCCTCGAGAAGATGAGGATATCATCCAGGTAAACGAACACAAAAATACCAATCATATCTCTCAGCACGTCATTCACCATACTTTGGAACACAGCAGGAGCGTTGGTCAGTCCAAACGGCATCACCTGGTACTCGAAATGTCCCATAGGTGTATTGAACCCAGTCAACCACTCGTCCCCCTCTCTGATCCGAACCAAATAATAAGCATTGCGTAGGTCAAGCTTCGTAAACACCGTAGCACCCTGTAAAGAGTCGAAAGCAGAGCTCATCAAGGACAGGGGATACTTGTTTTTGACCGTAATATCATTCAACCCCCGATAATCAATACACGGTCGAAGAGAGCCATCCTTCTTGCTCACAAAAAAGAATCCTGCTCCCAGGGGTGATGACGAGGGGCGAATGAGACCTGCAGCTAGAGACTCCTTGATGTAGGTCTCCAAGGCTTCACGCTCAGGTCGAGAGATACTGTATAACCGTCCCTTGGGAAAGGCAGCTCCAGGGAACAGATTAATCGCACAGTCATAAGGTCGGTGGGGAGGAAGTGACAGAGCCTTCTGCTTACTGAATACTTCACCCAAATCGTGATATGTTTCTGGAACCAGGGACAAATCAGGGGGAGCAGACTCACTGACCTGACTGGGAACAGCATGAGAACAGGCAGTCCTAAGGCAGTTAGCATGACACTCAATGCTCCAACTAGTTACCTTACCCGTCACCCAATCAAACGAGGGATTGTGTTCTCTCAGCCAGGGGTAACCAAGAACCAGAGGAACATGGGGCGAAGGCAGAATGAAGAAAGAGATAACCTCTGAATGATTCCCCGACAACAACATCTTAACCGGTTCAAGTCCTCATAGTGATCCGTGCCAGACTACTGCCGTTCAGAGTGCTTGCTTCAATGGCTTCCGGCAATTGCTCCTTGGAAAGCCCCAGCTGTTCCACCAAGTCGGCATCAATAAAGCTGCCATCGGCACCTGAATCGATAAAAGCGTTCATCGCTAAACTCTGATTCTTATTCATGAGGGTCGCAGGAAAACGGGGTCTGACAGGGTTCTTGGGAGGTTGAAACTGGCTCGCTAAAAGTCCTCCCAAAACTAGCGAGCCGGGCAGTTTAATGGGCGCTGAGGACAAGCGGAGATGTAATGTCCCGAGATACCACAGTAGAGGCAGCTGTTGGTCTCACGTCTACGTTGGCGCTCCTAGTTAACCCGTGTCGCCCCACTTGCATGGGTTCAGGATCTGGCGGCAAGACACCTCCACTAATCCCGTGTGGTGAATAATGATCAACACGTTCTGGTCCACTTCCTGACCCGAATGGTAACCGAGTTGCTGATTGATTGGACGGGCCCCACTGCTTCTCCCTCCTTCTCTCTCGGACTCTATTATCCACCCGAATAGATAATGTGACCAAACTGTCTAGGTCACTAGGCTCTGGATAGGAGATCAGCTCGTCCTTGAGTTGCTCCGACAACCCCTGGTAAAAAAACGCTTGTAGTGACTCCTCATTCCAACCACTCTCCACAGCCAATGTCCTGAATTCGATCACAAAGTCTGCCACACTGCGAGCTCCTTGGCGAAGAGAGAACAAACGTTTAGCTGCGTCCTTACCTCGGACTGGATGGTCAAAAAGCTTTCTCATCTCTGCCGTGAACTCCTGGTATGACGCCATGCAGGTGTCCTGTCGTTCCCAAACGGCTGAAGCCCATTCCAAGATGGCGTAGCAGTCGGACGTGTCTTTGTCATGTCCTGTCCCGTGTAAATAGTCTTCGTATTTTTCGTGTACATTTCGTATATATTTTAATTTCACTTTCCATCTAGGAACTGAATATACATTCCGCCTCACCCAATGTGGTACGGACCTGCTATTTTTTTATACTTTAGAACCGTAACCCCAATCAGAAGCTAGCCAGATAACTAGCTACTAGCTAGTAGTCAGTTAGCCACTGCTGCGGTCTTCACCCTCAACTCGGACACAGCCAGCTTCAATACCGGGCCAATACCTGCCAGTCTGCAAGCGCGATATCAACCCAGAGCATATAGGACTGCTTTTTCTCTACCACATCACCGGATTCCTGACGCAAGCTCTGGACAATTACACCGTATCATCACAGCTAGCTAGCTGCAACCGAGTGGCTACTACTGGCTAACACCTCTGTCCCGAAGCAAGCACCAGTTAGCCTTGAGCTAGCCTCGAGCTAGGCCCATCTGCCGGCTAGCTGAAGAGGTCTACCAGCGAATTCTTGGGCTACAATACCAGCTACAAGCTAATTTAGCCATTTTTTTGCTGCTGCTAGTAGCTTTTACCTTCTGCACAGACACCAGCCCTGTTATTAGCCTGGATATTACTCACCAATTTACCAGCATCGGACTGTCTCTCGACAACAACGCCGGATTCCTGCCGTAATCCCTGAGCCACTACTTCTGATCCTCACAGCTAGCTTGCAGCTAGCGCTGCTAGCGCCACTGCCACGAAGCTAGCACCAGTTAGCAAACACAATTCTACAATTCACAACCTCTCTTTCGCCATCGCCATCTGGCTTGGATTCTCTGTCGACACGACCACGTCTGAGCAGACCCCCTCCGTCTGAGCAGACCACCCCCCGGGCTACTAACTTTAAACGCCGCGTGCTAGCTTAGTGGAGGCCTCCCTGCTCCATCTACGGCTGCCCCCTGGACACTATGATCACTTGGCTACATAGCTGATGCATGCTTGACTGTCCATTAATTCACGGTACTCCATTCTGTTTATTTGTGTTTTATCTGTCGGCTCTGTGCTTTAACTCAGGATCTGTGTGTAGTTAATCCGACCCTCTCTGCCTAGTCGTCGCCATTTTTACCTGTTGTTGCTGTGTTAGACTAGCACCCTGTTATTGCTGCTGTTATCTTACCTGTTGTTTTAGCTAGCTCTCCCAATCAAGACCTGCAATCACTTTATGCCTTATTGTATGTCTCTCTCAAATATCAATATGCCTTGCATACTGTTGTTCAGGCTAGTTATCATTATCATTGTTTTGGTTTGCAATGGACCCTGTAGTTCCACTCTCCGTACCTCTGATACCTCCTTGGTCCCACCCCCCACACATGCGGTGACCTCACCCATTGAGACCAGCATGTCCAGAGATACAACCTCTCTTATCATCACCCAGTGCCTGGGCTTGCCTCCGCTGTACCCACGCCCCACCATACCCCTGTCTGCACATTATGCCCAGAATCTATTCTACCACGCCCATAAATCTGCTCCTTTTATTCTTTGTCCCCAACGCTCTAGGCGACCAGTTTTGATAGCATTTAGCCGCACCCTCATCCTACTACTCCTCTGTTCCTCGGGTGATGTGGAGGTAAACCCAGGCCCTGCATGTCCCCAGTCACCCTCATTTGTTGACTTCTGTGATCGAAAAAGCCTTGGCCTCATGCATGTCAACATCAGAAGCCTCCTCCCTAAGTTTGCCTTACTCACCGCTCTAGCACACTCTGCCAACCCTGATGTCCTTGCCGTGTCCGAATCCTGGCTTAGGAAGGCCACCAAAAATTCTGAGATTTCCATACCCAACTATAACACTTTCCGTCAAGATAGAACTGCCAAAGGGGGAGGAGTTGCAATCTACTGCAGAGATAGCCTGCAAAGTTCTGTCATACTTTCCAGGTCTATGCCCAAACAGTTCGTACTTCTAATTTTAAAAATTAATCTCTCCAGAAATAAGTCTCTCACTGTTGCCGCCTGCTACCGACCCCCCTCTGCTCCCAGCTGTGCCCTGGACACCATCTGTGAATTGATCGCTCCCCATCTAGCTTCAGAGTTTGTTCTGTTAGGTGACCTAAACTGGGATATGCTTAACACCCCGGCAGTCCTACAATCCAAGCTTGATGCCCTCAATCTCACACAAATCATCAAGGAACCCACCAGGTACAACCCTAAATCCGTAAACATGGGCACCCTAATAGACATTATCCTGACCAACCTGCCCTCCAAATACACCTCTGCTGTCTTCAATCAAGATCTCAGCGATCACTGCCTCATTGCCTGTATCCGCCACGGGTCCGCGGTCAAACGACCACCCCTCATCACTGTCAAACGCTCCCTAAAACACTTCTGCGAGCAGGCCTTTCTAATCGACCTGGCCCGGGTACCCTGGAAGGATATTGACCTCATCCCGTCAGTTGAGGATGCCTGGTCATTCTTTAAATGTTACTTCCTCACCATATTAGACAAGCATGCTCCGTTCAAAAAATGCAGAACCAAGAACAGATATAGCCCTTGGTTCACTCCAGACCTGACTGCCCTCGACCAGCACAAAAACATCCTGTGGCGAAATGCAATAGCATCGAAGAGCCCCCGCGATATGCAACTGTTCAGGGAAGTCAGGAACCAATACACGCAGTCAGTCAGGAAAGCAAAGGCCAGCTTTTTCAAGCAGAAATTTGCATCCTGTAGCTCTAACTCCAAAAAGTTCTGGGATACTGTAAAGTCCATGGAGAACAAGAGCACCTCCTCCCAGCTGCCCACTGCACTGAGGCTAGGTAACACGGTCACCACCGATAAATCCGTGATAATCGAAGACTTCAACAAGCATTTCTCAATGGCTGGCCATGCCTTCCTCCTGGCGACTCCAACCTTGGCCAACAGCCCCGCCCCCTCCGCTGCTACTCGCCCAAGCCTCCCCAGCTTCTCCTTTACCCAAATCCAGATAGCAGATGTTCTGAAAGAGCTGGAAAACCTGGACCCATACAAATCAGCTGGGCTTGACAATCTGGACCCCCTATTTCTGAAACTGTCCGCCGCCATTGTCGCACCCCCTATCACCAGCCTGTTCAACCTCTCCTTCGTATCATCTGAGATCCCCAAGGATTGGAAAGCTGCCGCAGTCATCCCCCTCTTCAAAGGGGGAGACACCCTGGACCCAAACTGTTACAGACCTATATCCATCCTGCCCTGCCTATCTAAGGTCTTCGAAAGCCAAGTCAACAAACAGATCACTGACCATCTCGAATCCCACCGTACCTTCTCCGCTGTGCAATCCGGTTTCCGAGCCGGTCACGGGTGCACCTCAGCCACGCTCAAGGTACTAAACGATATCATAACCGCCATCGATAAAAGACATTACTGTGCAGCCGTCTTCATCGACCTGGCCAAGGCTTTCGACTCTGTCAATCACCATATTCTTATCGGCCTTGCCTGGTTCACCAACTACTTTGCAGACAGAGTTCAGTGTGTCAAATCGGAGGGCATGTTGTCCGGTCCTCTGGCAGTCTCTATGGGGGTACCACAGGGTTCAATTCTCGGGCCGACTCTTTTCTCTGTATACATCAATGATGTTGCTCTTGCTGCGGGCGATTCCCTGATCCACCTCTACGCAGACGACACCATTCTATATACTTCCGGCCCTTCCTTGGACACTGTGCTATCTAACCTCCAAACGAGCTTCAATGCCATACAACACTCCTTCCGTGGCCTCCAACTGCTCTTAAACGCTAGTAAAACCAAATGCATGCTTTTCAACCGTTCGCTGCCTGCACCCGCACGCCCGACTAGCATCACCACCCTGGACGGTTCCGACCTAGAATATGTGGACATCTATAAGTACCTAGGTGTCTGGCTAGACTGCAAACTCTCCTTCCAGACTCATATCAAACATCTCCAATCCAAAATCAAAGCAAGAATCGGCTTTCTATTCCGCAACAAAGCCTCCTTCACTCACGCCGCCAAACTTACCCTAGTAAAACTGACTATCCTACCGATCCTCGACTTCGGCGATGTCATCTACAAAATAGCTTCCAATACTCTACTCAGCAAACTGGATGCAGTTTATCACAGTGCCATTCGTTTTGTTACTAAAGCACCTTATACGACCCACCACTGCGACCTGTATGCCCTAGTCGGCTGGCCCTCGCTACATGTTCGTCGTCAGACCCACTGGCTCCAGGTCATCTACAAGGCTATGCTAGGTAAAGTGCCGCCTTATCTCAGTTCACTGGTCACGATGGCTACACCCACCCGCAACACGCGCTCCAGCAGGTGTATCTCACTGATCATCCCTAAAGCCAAAACCTCATTTGGACGCCTTTCCTTCCAGTTCTCTGCTGCCTGCGACTGGAACGAATTGCAAAAATCTCTGAAGTTGGAGACTTTTATCTCCCTCAACAACTTTAAAAATCTGCTATCCGAGCAGCTAACCGATCGCTGCAGCTGTACATAGTCCATCTGTAAACTACCCACCCAATTTACCTACCTCACCCCCCATACTGCTTTTATTTATTTACTTTTCTGCTCTTTTGCACACCAGTATCTCTTCTTGCACATGATCATCTGATGATTTATCACTCCAGTGTTAATCTGCTAAATTGTAATTATTCGATTTATTGCCTACCTCATGCCTTTTACACACATTGTATATAGATTCTCTTTTTTTCTACCATGTTATTGACTTGTTTATTGTTTACTCCATGTGTAACTCTGTGTTGTCTGTTCACACTGCTATGCTTTATCTTGGCCAGGTCGCAGTTGCAAATGAGAACTTGTTCTCAACTAGCCTACCTGGTTAAATAAAGGTGAAATAAAAAAAATAAAAAAATTACATAAGGATTCAGACGCTTTGCTAGGAGACTCGAAATTGAGCTCAGATGCATCCTGTTTCCATTGATCATCCTTGAGATGTTTTTAGAAACTTGATTGGAGTGCACCTGAGAAATTCAATTGATTGGACATGATTTGGAAAGGCACGACCTGTCTAATATAAGGTCCCACAGTTGACAGTGCATGTCAGAGCAAAAACCACACTGCATAAGAAATGAACAGCATCTTCCCTAATCCCCTTCGTACTTATCAGGCGTCGGAACCTTAGGCTCACGGAAGGAAACCGCTCCAGAAGCGGCAGGTGAGAGGGGTGAAAGTAAATGCAGGTGAGAGGGGTGAGCTGAGCTGATCCTGGATACTCGTCAAGCTAGCAGAGAAGTTCCGGACTGAAAACGCTATCTCCTGTAGCGCCATGTTGTGTTGTCCCAATATCTTCTCCTGCTGGGTAATGGCATGGCAAACGGAGTCCAGGTCCGCTGGGTTCATCCTTGGCCGGATCGTTCTGTCACGGTTTTCTAAAATAGAACCCAGAAGCAGACCAGGACAAGGAGAGTAGGACAAAGGTGAGTATTTATTTACAAGTTTAAACGTAGAGGTAGAAAGATCCAGGTGGTGAAGCGGGCAGCGGAGGTGAGTTGATGGGAGTGAATAGGCAGATCCAAGGGAGTAACAGAAGCCACCGACGACCAGGCAGGAATGGGGTGAGTGTTCCGGGTGAATGACTGTAGCCAGAACAGACGGAGGTAAGTTCAAGGCAAGCAAGACGTACCAAACAACAAAACAACCTCTATCAAACTGGAGGCTGATACGCTGGCACAACATACTGTTCATGGCTAACGATCCGGCAGGGAATGGATGTCAGGTCAGAGCTTATGAAGTGGAGGGGTGATGATCAGGACCAGGTGTGCAGATAGCTGATGGGATACAGGTGCGGGTAATCAGAGATCTCCCAACTAGCTACGTCGCCCGGCAACCAGACAGGGTGCGTTCCAGGACACCGGAAAAACACTCCAGGACAGAACACAGGCAAAAACAGACTCAGGAAGCGGGATTCGTGACAGATATACAATTTTCTAGGTCTGAGTCTCTACTTTTATCCAATGTAAAAAAAAAAAAAAAAAAAATGTTGCTACTTATTGAGCCGGTTGGTCAGAAAAATGACTTTATAAACAAAATTGTATTACTATAAAATAATGCAATTTCCCAATTTTTTGGAGCATACAATATACACTATATATGCAAAGTATATGGACACCCCTTCAAATTAGTGGATTCGGCTATTTCAGCCACAGCAACAGATGTATAAAATCAAGCACACGGCTATGCAACCTCCATAGACAAACATGTAGTGTATCTCAATATTTGAATTATCATTATTGCTCATCTTTATCAAGGGTGTCAATACTTTTGGTCCCCACTATAGCTTCCAATCATTTCTCATGCTCATCCATTCCCCCTCAGCAACACACACTGACGCACATTGAATGGTTGAACAAGGAGGCCAGTTGTTGCTTCACAGGGCCAGGGCTAAATTTAGCCATAAGTGTCACATTTCAGGCATCATTTAAAGGGCATTAACATTTACAGTATCGTGCCTGAAATGTACTAGGAGTGAAATCTGATGAGACACACACAAATCCAGTTTACTGGTAGGTTGACAACAAATCTGGATGGTGGGGTGTAGTGTAATAAATAAGCCGTGGACAAGTAAACCTTGTCCGAGCCAGAATGGCCATAGGGCAGGAGCCTATCTAGTGTGAGGTTGCTTGATGTACAAATACACACCCTGGACAGGACACTATCCACTGGGCACAAACTGGTTGTATCAAAGTTCTTTAAACCTAATTTGTCAACGTATTGTGCCGTGAAATCTACGTGGAAAATACATTGGATTTACAAAAAAATCTGGGGTGAAATTTCAACCACAGGTTAATGTCTTCGTTGTAACCAATTTTCAACATAGAAAAACCTTGTGTAAAATATGTTGAATTTGTACCTTTGAAACAATGTCAGATCTTCATCGTTATATCCACTATCAGAAAACAAAAACTACAGGCTGGGCAGCACCTCCTACTAGAGGGTTGATCTACCATACAGGGTTTTAGCCAAGCCCTGCTTAGTTTTGATATTTGTCAGTGACTACTGTCGTGATAAAGTGAAAATGATTATTGAGAGATCTCTTCATAACTACATATATTCATTGTTGCTATCTAAGTCATCCCTTAAGGAAAAACCATATTATTTCATGTTGAAAATCATGTTAAAACATGTGGAACACTTCACATGACAATTAACATGTGAATTAATGTGTTTTTGGAACACTTCACATGTGACAAAATGTGTCATTATACAGTGTTTTCATCTTAGACACACTTTAACATACATTACTACATTGTGAATGTATATTTATACAATAATAATTATTTAATGTGCCCTTACCTGGGACTTCAAATAACGTTTTATTGGTCATATACACATATTTAGCTGATGTTATTGCGGGTGTAGCGAAATGCTTGTGTTCCTCGCTCCAACAGTGCAGTAATTAAGTGATAATGCCCGAGAAGCCGGTGTTAGGCCCAAATGCAGTATATCGGTTCAGTTGCCAGAAACGCGACTCGGTCGTTCAGTCTTTTTGTGCTGTATATATGGACGCAACCCAGTCGTTCATACTAAATGTTTTATTGCCATACTGGTTGGCAACGTTCTTATCCCTTGCTTGCTAGCTAGCCAACTACGGCTTACTTACAGTCACGTCAAAGAGTGCAGTGCATTTGTTTCAGCTGTTTTCTAATTACATTTATTGGATACATCCATAACAATGAGTTAATGAATGCGCAATTTCACATGGCATAGAAACTGTGCTCTCTCGTTAGGACGCTGTTGTTCAGAGGAGCTATCCAAAAACACAGCTAACATAATCACTTCAAACTGAAGCTGGAAAGACTGCAAACTAGCTGCACTTCCTGTAGTTTCATTTGACCTGTTTTCCATTGATATTTCTTTGTATATATCCATATATATTATGCTGATTCATGATTTCGACTGGCTGAAAAAAAGCTGCCTGCCTGTCTGTCTCATTCCAACCCCCGACCCCTACACAATCATTACTATGGGACAGCTGGAGATCAAATTTCAATGTTGAAACAATGTTGTTCATGTCAGAGTGACAGACAGCAAAGTTTATAGAAATCTCCGCTGTTGAAAAGCAAATGCAAGACTAAAAGAAATGGGAGATCATGTCTAGAAGCTTTTTATAGTGGAGATCAAGTTTATAAATTGCCTGGCTGGGCTGATGAGACAGTGGATTGTGCAGTCAGATGGAACAGAGTAAATAGGCATTTCAACTTCATAGCTTTAGCCATTGATAACTTGTGGAATAGACACCGGCTGGAATGTGGTTTTAAACAATCAGCATTGAGGATTAGACCCACCTGTTGTATAATATCCTTCAATACACACAAATCTAAAAAGTAAAATAATGGAATGAAGAAATATATAAAATATTAGGACAAGCAATGTCGGAGGCCAAAGTATGAATATATATACAGTACCAGTCAAAAGTTTGGACACACCTACACATTCAAGGGTTTTTATTTATTTTTACTGTTTTATACAAACTATGAAATAACACATATGGAATCATGTAGTAAAAAAAAAAAGTGTTATATATAAGAATATATTTTATTCTTCAAAGTAGCCACCCTTTGCCTTGATGACAGCTTCGCATTCTCTCAGCCAGCTTCAGGAGGTAGTCACCTGGAATGCATTTCAAATAACAGGTGTGCTTTGTTAAAATTGTATTTTTGGAATTTCTTTCCTTCTTAATGCGTTTGAGCCAATCAGTTGTGTTATGACAAGGTAGTAGTGCGATACAGAAGATAGCCCAATTTGGTAAAAGTCAAAGTCCATATTATGGCAAGAACAGCTAAAATAAGCAAAGAGAAACGACAGCCCATCATTACTTTATTAAGACATGAAGGTCAGTCAAACCACCACAGGAAAGGAAGACCCAGAGTTACCTCTGCTGCAGAAAATAAGTTCATTAGAGTTACCAGCCTCAGAAATTGCAGCCCAAATAAATGCTTCACAGAGTTCAAGTAACAGACACATCTCAACATCACAACATCAACTGTTCAGAGGAGACTGTGTGAATCAGGCCTTCATGGTTGAATTGCTGCAAAGAAAC
This sequence comes from Salvelinus alpinus, assembly GCF_045679555.1. Taxonomy (NCBI): domain Eukaryota; kingdom Metazoa; phylum Chordata; class Actinopteri; order Salmoniformes; family Salmonidae; genus Salvelinus; species Salvelinus alpinus. The sequence continues at coordinate 22,822,365 of NC_092107.1, forward strand.
CAATACTAAAGGACACCAAAAATAAGAAATAATGACTTGCTTGGGTCAAAAAATACAAACAATAGACATTAGACTGTTGGAAATCTGTCCTGTCGTCTGATGAGTCCAAATTTGAGATTTTTGGTTCCAACCGCCATCTCTTTGTGAGATGCAGAGTAGGTGAACAGATGAACTCTGCGTGTGTAGTTCCCACCGTGAAGCATGGAGGAGGAGGTGTGATGGTGTGGGAGTGCTTTGCTGGTGACACTGTCAGTGATTTATTTAGAATTCAAGGCACGCTTAACCAGCATGGATAGCACAGCATTCTCTAGCGATAACCCATCCCACCTGGTTTGCACTTAGTGTGACTACAATTCGTTTTTCAACAGGACAATGACCCAAAATACACCTCCAGGCTGTGTAAGGGCTATTTGACCAATAAGGAGAGTGATGGAGTGCTGCATCAGATGACCTTGTCTCCACAATCACCCGACCTCAACCCAATTGAGATGGTTTTGGATGAGTTGGACCGCAGAGTGAAGGAAAAGCAGCCAACAAGTGCTCAGAATATGGCCACCCGGACTATTTACATTGACCACTCTTGTTTTTACACTGCTTCAACTCGCTGTTTTTACTCTTCGCATAGTCACTTTACCTCTACCTACATGTACAAATAACCTCAACTAACCTTAAACCCCGCACATAGATTAGGTACCAGTACCCCCTGTATGTAGCCGCATTATTGTTATTTCATTGTGTTACTTTTTATTTTATTTTTACTTTAGTTTATTTAGTAAATATTTTGTTAACTCTATTTCTTGAACTGCATTGTTGGTTTGCATTTCACGGTAAGGTCTACACCTGTTGTATTTTGGCTCCTGAGTGGTGCAGCAGTCTAAGGCAAGACATCTCAGTGCAAGATTCGTCACTTCACTCCCTGGTTCCAATCCAGGCTGAATCACATCCGGCCATGATTGAGAGTCACATAGGGCGGCGCACAATTGGCCCAGCGTCGTCCGAGTTTTGCCGGGGTAGTCAATCATTGTTAATAAGAATTTGTTCTTGCCTAGTTAAATAAAAAATATATAAATAAACATTTAGTGCATGTGACAAATAAAATGTGATTTGATTTGATACAGTTGAAGTCGGAAGTTTACATACACCTTGCCAAATACATTTAAACTCAGTTTTTCAAAATTGCTTACATTTAAACCTAGTAAAAATTCCCTTTCATAGGTCAGTAAGGATCACCACTTAATTTTAGGAATGAAGAATGTCAGAATAATAGTAGAGAGAATGATTTATTTCAGCTTTTATTTCTTTCATCACATTCCCAGGGGGTCAGAAGTTTACATACACTCAATTAGTACTTGGTAGCATTGCCTTTAAATTGTTTAACTTGGGTCAAACGTTCCGGGTAGCCTTCCACAAGCTTCCCACAATAAATTGGGTGGATTTTGGCCCATTCCTCCTGACAGAGCTGGTGTAACTGAGTCAGGTTTGTAGGTCTCCTTGCTCGCACACGCTTTTTCAGTTCTGCCCACAAATTTTCTATCAGATTGAGGTCAAGGCTTTGGGATTTTTTTATTTATTTTATTTAACCTTTATTTAACCAGGTAGGCAAATTGAGAACACGTTCTCATTTACAATTGCGACCTGGCCAAGATAAAGCAAAGCAGTTCGACACATACAACAACACATAGTTACACATGGAGTAAAACAAACATATAGTCAATGATACAGTGAAAAAAAAAAAATAAGTCTATATACAATGTGAGCAAGTGAGGTGAGATAAGGGAGGTGAAGGCAAACAAATATATGTATAAATAAATAAAAATATAAAAAGGCCATGGTGGCGAAGTAAATACAACACAGCAAGTAAAATAAAAACTAAAAACACTGGAATGGTTGGTTTGCAGTGGAAGAAAGCGCAAAGTAGAGACAGAAATAATGGGGTGCAAAGGAGCAAAATAAATAAATAAATACAGTAGGTAAAGAGGTAGTTGTTTGGGCTGAATTATAGATGGGCTATGTACAGGTGCAGTAATATATGAGCTGCTCTGACAGCTGGTGCTTAAAGCTAGTGAGGGAGATAAGTGTTTCCAGTTTCAGAGATTTTTGTAGTTCGTTCCAGTCATTGGCAGCAGAGAACTGGAAGGAGAGGCGGCCAAAGGAAGAATTGGTTTTGGGGGTGACCAGAGAGATAAACCTGCTGGAGCGCGTGCTACAGGTAGGTGTTGCTATGGTGACCAGCGAGCTGAGATAAGGGGGGACTTTACCTAGCAGGGTCTTGTAGATGACCTGGAACCAGTGGGTTTGGCGACGAGTATGAAGCGAGGGCCAGCCAACGAGAGTATACAGGTCGCAGTGGTGGGTAGTATATGGGGCTTTGGTGACAAAACGAATGGCACTGTGATAGACTGCATCCAATTTATTGAGTAGGGTTTTGGAGGCTATTTTGTAAATGACATCACCGAAGTCGAGGATTGGTAGGATGGTCAGTTTTACAAGGGTATGTTTGGCAGCATGAGTGAAGGATGCTTTGTTGCGGAATAGGAAGCCAATTCTAGATTTAACTTTGGATTGGAGATGTTTGATGTGAGTCTGGAAGGAGAGTTTACAGTCTAACCAGACACCTAGGTATTTGTAGTTGTCCACATATTCTAAGTCAGAGCCGTCCAGAGTAGTGATGTTGGACAGGCGGGCAGGTGCAGGCAGCGATCGGTTGAAGAGCATGCATTTAGTTTTACTTGTATTTAAGAGCAATTGGAGGCCACGGAAGGAGAGTTGTATGGCATTGAAGCTCGCCTGGAGGGTTGTTAACACGGTGTCAAAAGAAGGGCCAGAAGTATACAGAATAGTGTCGTCTGCGTAGAGGTGGATCAGAGAATCACCAGCAGCAAGAGCGACATCATTGATGTATACAGAGAAGAGAGTCGGTCCAAGAATTGAACCCTGTGGCACCCCCATGGAGACTGCCAGAGGCCCGGACAACAGACCCTCCGATTTGACACACTGAACTCGATCAGAGAAGTAGTTGGTGAACCAGGCGAGGCAATCATTAGAGAAACCAAGGCTGTCGAGTCTGCCGATGAGGATGTGGTGATTGACAGAGTCAAAAGCCTTGGCCAGGTCAATGAATACGGCTGCACAGTATTGTTTCCTATCGATGGCGGTTAAGATATCGTTTATGACCTTGAGCGTGGCTGAGGTGCACCCATGACCAGCTCTGAAACCAGATTGCATAGCGGAGAAGGTATGGTGGGATTCGAAATGGTCGGTAATCTGTTTGTTGACTTGGCTTTCGAAGACCTTAGAAAGGCAGGGTAGGATAGATATAGGTCTGTAGCTGTTAGGGTCAAGAGTGTCCCCCCCTTTGAAGAGGGGGATAACCGCAGCTGCTTTCCAATCTTTGGGAATCTCAGACGACACGAAAGAGAGGTTGAAAAGGCTAGTAATAGGGGTGGCAACAATTTCAGCAGATAGTTTTAGAAAGAAAGGGTCCAGATTATCTAGCCCGGCTGATTTGTAAGGGTCCAGATTTTGCAGCTCTTTTAGAACATCAGCTGACTGTATTTGGGAGAAAGAGAAATGGGGAAGGCTTGGGCGAATAGCAGAGGGGAGGGCAGTGCTGTTGTCCGGGGTAGGGGTAGCCAGGTGGAAAGCATGGCCAGCCGTAGAAAAATGCTTATTGAAATTCTCAATTATAGTGGATTTGTCGGTGGTGACAGTGTTTCCTATCTTCAGAGCAGTTGGAAGCTGGGAGGAGGTGTTCTTATTCTCCATGGACTTTACAGTGTCCCAGAACTGTTTTGAATTTGTGTTGCAGGAAGCAAATTTCTGCTTGAAAAAGCTAGCCTTGGCTTTTCTAACTGCCTGTGTATACTGGTTTCTAGCTTCCCTGAAAAGTTGCATATCACGGGGGCTGTTCGATGCTAATGCAGAACGCCATAGGATGTTTTTCTGTTGGTTAAGGGCAGTCAGGTCAGGAGAGAACCAAGGGCTATATCTGTTCCTGGTTCTAAATTTCTTGAATGGGGCATGCTTATTCAAGATGGTGAGGAAGGCATTTTTAAAAAATGTCCAGGCATCCTCTACTGACGGGATGAGATCAATATCCTTCCAGGATACCTCGGCCAGGTCGATTAGAAAGGCCTGCTCGCTGAAGTGTTTCAGGGAGCGTTTGACAGTGATGAGTGGAGGTCGTTTGACCGCTGACCCATTACGGATGCAGGCAATGAGGCAGTGATCGCTGAGATCTTGGTTGAAAACAGCAGAGGTGTATTTGGAGGGCAAGTTTGTTAGGATGATATCTATGAGGGTACCCGTGTTTACGGAATTGGGGTGGTACCTGGTAGGTTCATTGATAATTTGTGTGAGATTGAGGGCATCAAGCTTAGATTGTAGGGTGGCTGGGGTGTTAAGCATGTTAAAATTTAGGTCGCCTAGCAGCACGAGCTCTGAAGATAGATGGGGGGCAATCAGTTCACATATAGTGTCCAGAGCACAGCTGGGGGCAGAGGGTGGTCTATAGCAGGCGGCAACGGTGAGAGACTTGTTTTTAGAGAGGTGGATTTTTAAAAGTAGAAGTTCAAATTGTTTGGGAACAGACCTGGATAGTAAAACAGAACTCTGCAGGCAATCTTTGCAATAGATTGCAACACCGCCCCCTTTGGCCGTTCTATCTTGTCTGAAAATCTTGTAGTTGGGGATGAAAATGTCAGAATTTTTGGTGGTCTTTCTAAGCCAGGATTCAGACACGGCTAAAACATCCGGGTTGGCAGAGTGTGCTAAAGCAGTGAACAAAACAAACTTAGGGAGGAGGCTTCTAATGTTAACATGCATGAAGCCAAGGCTATTACGGTTACAGAAGTCATCAAAAGAGAGCGCCTGGGGAATAGGAGTGGAGCTAGGTACTGCAGGGCCTGGGTTCACCTCTACATCACCAGAGGAACAGAGGAGGAGTAGGATAAGGGTACGGCTAAAAGCTATGAGAATTGGTCGTCTAGAACTTCTAGAGCAGAGAGTAAAAGGAAGTTTCTGGGGGCGATAAAATAGCTTAAAGGAATAATGTACAGACAAAGGTATGGTAGGATGTGAATACAGTGGAGGTAAACCTAGGTATTGAGTGATGATGAGAGAGATATTGTCTCTAGAAACATCATTGAAACCAGGTGATGTCATCGCATATGTGGGTGGTGGAACTGTGAGGTTGGATATGGTATAGTGAGCAGGGCTAGAGGCTCTACAGTGAAATAAGCCAATAAACACTAACCAGAACAGCAATGGACAAGGCATATTTACATTAAGGAGAGGCATGCTTAATCGAGTGATCAATAAGGGTCCAGTGAGTAGAGGTTGGTTGGGGTCACGGCGATCCAGACAGCTGGCCGGGTAGATGGCTATCGGTAGCGAGATAGCATAGTACGGAAGTCTATTTGTAGATACCTTGTGCGTTTCCGTCGGTAGGTTAGTGGGGTTCCGTGTGGTAGAGGGGATCAATCCAAATTGGCAAAATAGATATAGTGACCCAAGAAAAAAAAAAAATAATATAATAATAATAATAATAATTGTCCGATATACTTATTCAGATAGCAGCCGATAAGACAGCTAACGGTTAGCGGGCCCCAGATGAGCGTTCAGGTAACGTCGGGACGGAGGTGCCAGTTGGATAACTCCCTCGGGCAGATAACGTCGGCAGTCAGTCGTGAAGGCCCGGTGGGGGTCCGTATCTGCAGCAACAACAAAACAAAAAAAAAACGAGTCCGGATAGGTGACTGTAGCCCAGGAATGGCTGATGGAACTCCTCAGCTGGCTAGCTCCGGAATGATTTGAGTTTGCTCCGGGATCGACGTAAGCCAATAGTCACACGGTTTGCAGCTAGCTAGCTGCAAATGTCCAGAGCCTGCGGCTGAAATCCGGGGAAACTGAGAGAAAAAAAAGTCCCGGAATGCTCCGGTCCGAGTCGCGTTGCACAAAAGTGCCGGTAGATTATCGAGCTAAAGGAATAGCTGATGACCACAAAACGTGGGCAGCTGAGACACCAACGCTAGCCAGCAGACCGGCTAATTTCTGGGCAGCTACAGATTAGCTTCTGGCTAGCTATCGGATAGCTTCTGGTTAGCTTTCTGGCTAGCTTCTGAATTAGCCCCTGGCTAGCTTCCACGGTGGATTTTCAGATTTGAGGTAAATAATACTTTTTTGTAATTGGTGAAGCGGGTTGCAGGAAAGCTTTTGCAGGAAAGCTTTTGTAGTTGAGTTCTTGGATAATAAAATATATAAAAGATATGCGAAGAAAGGTGTAAATATATATATATACAGGACACGACAATACGAAACAGAAATGACGTCTGAACTGCTAAGCCATCTTGGAATTTGGGATGGCAACTCCAATAACTTGACTTTGTTGTCCTTAAGCCATTTTGCCACAACTTTGGAAGTATGCTTGGGGTCATTGTCCATTTGCAAGACCCATTTGCGACCAAGCTTTAACTTCCTGACTGACCAAACAGTTCTATTTTTGTTTCAAGAGTAAGTCGCTCTGGATAAGAGCGTCTGCTAAATGACTTAAATGTAAATGTAAATGTAAGAGGACATTTCTCCAAAAAGTACGATCTTTGTCCCCATGTGCAGTTGCAAACCGTAGTCTGGCTTTTTTATGGCGGTTTTGGAGCAGTGGCTTCTTCCTTGCTGAGCGGCCTTTCCGGTTATGTCGATATAGGACTCGTTTTACTGTGGATATAGATACTTTTGTACCTGTATCCTCCAGCATCTTCACAAGGTCCTTTTCTCCAAAGTACGTCCATCTCTAGGAGACAGAACGCATCTCCTTCCTGAGCGGTATGACGGCTGCTTGGGTCCATGGTGTTTATACTTGCGTACTATTGTTTGTACAGATGAACGTAGTACCTTCAGGAGTTTGGAATTTGCTCCCAAGAATGAACCAGACTTAGACAACTATAAAGAAAACCCTCAAATTGCTGAAATAAGTAAATGATGAAAGAATAGTCAGATTAACTGATAGCAAAATAGTGCCATCTGCACTGCTATTTTAGTTAAGTGTAGAGATGCACTGTACATACTCTGTGGCACAGCAGAAAGATCAGCACACACCTCAAATCCAGAGGTTGTGAGTTAAAATCCCAGGTGGGACCATATTTTAGATGATGCATTTACTTTAAAACCACCATACAAAAACTTGACTTATAAGGGGTTAGGATGGTTTAGGACCATCTGGGACCATCACATGACGTCCTGACGACTGCTAAAACTGTCACGATTCTCTAAAGTAGAACCCAGAAGCAGACCAGGACAAGGAGAGTAAGACGAAGGTGAGTATTTATTTACAAGTGTAAATGTAGTGATAGAAAAATCCAAGTAGCGGAGCGGGCAGCGGAGGTGAGTTGATGGAATTGAGTAAGCAGATCCAAGGAAGTAACTGAAGTCACCGACGACCAGGTAGGGACGGGATGAGTGTTCCGGGTGAATGACTGTAGACAGAACAGACGGAGGTAAGTTCAAGGCAAGCAAGACGTACAAAACAAACTCGCTGGCACAACATACTGTTCATGGCTAACGATCCGGCAGGGAATGGATGTCAGGTCAGAGCTTATGAAGTGGAGGGGTGATGATCAGGACCAGGTGTGCAGATAGCTGATGGGATACAGGTGCGGGTAATCAGAGATCTCCCAACTAGCTACGTCGCCCGGCAACCAGACAGGGTGCGTTCCAGGACACCGGAAAAACACTCCAGGACAGAACACAGGCAAAAACAGACTCAGGAAGCGGGATTCGTGACAAAAACAAATGTCTTGAGAACATATTACAAAAATCCTAATATCATCCTCATCCTTATGGGGAAAAAAACACATACATTTCACGTGATCACTTGTGATCTAATGTGAAGTTAATGTGATAACATGTGACAACATGTAAAGCATCATGTGATAACATGAAAATAAACATGTGAAAACATGTGAGCACGTAAAAACAGAGGGAGTTCTGTTAACCTGAGCCACGGTGCACCTGGCTATGGCCTGTGATGTGAATGTGTAAAAGTGGTGAGGGAGCAAACTTTCTCAAACCGAACAGTAATCCGCACGGCACCTTCATGTTGTCGACAAGGCAGAATGGTGCATCGTCCAGAAGCATACAGCATCTCTTTTCCATTAAATATACGTAAACATTTTCAAACAAGTTTTCATTGGGAAGTCAAATAAAGCGTTTTAATCAAAAGCAATTACTTTTGCATGTGAAAACATAGAATCCACATGCTTAATCTACATCACTTTTGTTTTGAGCAGACTTCGCCATGGGCTTTGGATGGGGCACCTGGCTCACGCCCGGGAAGCAACCCAGCGCAAACTCTGTAAGATCATCCAATCCCTCAATATCTTGTGTGAAGTGTTCCAAAAACACGTTTTGTTCAAATTTCAATTGGACATGATTTCACATGTCAAATGTGAAGTGTTCCAAAAACCTTTTTTTTTTCACATGTATTTTCATGGTATAACATGTAGAAATTTTGCATCCTCATGTTGTCACATTTATTTAACATGAGATCATGTTCTCACGTGCTCACATATGTAGTTTCATTTTATCACATGTTGCTTCACATGTTATCACATTAACTTCACATAAAACCAGGTAATATGTTCACATGTGAAATTCATGTGGTTTTCTGTAAGGGATTCCCAAGGGTAGGTTTAACAGAGGAAATGAAATGTAATCATACTTCAGAAAGTATTTATACCCCTTGACTTATTCAAATTTTTCTTCTGTTACAGCCTGAATTCAAAATGGATTACAAAAAACGCACCCATCTGCACACAGTACCCCATAATGACAAAACTAAAACAGGTTTTAGAAATGTTAGTACACTTATTGAAAATGAAATATCAGTACATTTCAGTATCAGTATATTTCAATATCAGTACAAGAATCACCATTGGCAGCGATTACAGCTGTGAGTCTGTCTGGGTAAGTCGCTAAGAGCTTTGCTGACCTGGATTGTACAATATTATATTTGTTATTATTCAAGCTCTGTCAAGTTGGTTGTTAATCATTGCTATACAGTCATTTTCAAGTCTCTCCATAGATTTTCAAGACGATTTAAGTCAAAACTGTAACTAGGCCACTCAAGAACATTTAATATTGTCTTGCTAAGCAACTCCAGTGTATATTTGGCCTTGTCATTCAGGTTATTGTCCTGCTGAAAGGTGAATTTACCTCCCATTGTCTGTTGAAACAGATTTTCCTCTAGGATTTTGCCTGTGCTTAACTGTATTCTGTTTCTTTTTATCCGGCCCCAAAAAGTTATTGCCGATGACAAGAATACCCATAACATGGTTGAAAATATGAAGAGTGGGACTCAGTGTTGTGTTGGATTTTCCCTAAACATAACACTTTGTATTCAGGATATGAAGTGCATTTCTTTGCCAAATTGTTTGCAGTTTTACTTTAGTGATTAATTGCAAACAGGATGCATGTTTTGGAATTGTTTTATTCCAGGCACCCTTCTTTTCACTCTGTCATTTAGGTTATTATTGTCTAGTAACTACAATGTTGTTGATCCATCCTCCGTTTTCTCTCATCACAGCTAGCGTTGAGTTAGGAAGGATGCCTGTATCTTTGTAGTGACTGGGTGTATTGATACACCATCCAAAGAGTAATTACAACTTCACCATGCTCAAAGGGATATTCAGTGTGCTTTTTTAACTTCTGAAAATGAACACTCGGATTATAGTGATATTATGTTTTATCTCGCTAACAATGTAATGTTTGTTGAGAAAGGTGTCCTGCTATTGACACACTTGTTGAATTATGCAAGAGAACGTGACAATAGTAATTAATGAGGCAGTCCAGACAGCACAGGTGAGTGCAGGTAGGCTAGACAGAGCAAGTGTTTGGTGGTTGCAGCCTACAGTACTTCCCACCCTTTACATTAATTTATTCATACATGCAAATACACCCAGTGTATTTATGCCAATGAGGCACCTATCATTTTCTTAATATAACACAATATATAAATAAATACCGATACAATAAGAAAACTTATAAATGAGTGCATTCTAAGATAATTTTTTCTTATTTGACAAATTGAATACCTGAATTCCCAACAAAATCCCTGAACGTCATTCATTATTTGTCCATGCCAGTGAAATGTTTTATGTGCTATAATTCACTCAATATCTATTGGCTTGTACAAATTCAAACAGTTTTGAGTATCTTCATCGATTGTCCAATTGTTGCATTTATTAGAGTTGTTCTAAAAACATTGTAACAATTACAATGACCCTTGCTAGGAACAAGTGGATGGTCTATGCAGGGCCTTACCCCCAATCCATCTCCTTAAAACCTCTTAAGGATTAGCCTCTTTTTTTATATTTTAATTTTCACCTAAAATGTCATACCCAAATCTAACTGTCTGTAGCTCAGGCCCTGAAGCAAGGATAGGCATATTCTTGGTACCAGTTGAAAGGAAACACTTTGAAGTGTATGGAAATGTGAAAGGAATGTAGTAGAATATAACACATTAGATCTGGTAAAAGATAATACAAAGAAAAACGTTATTTTGTATTTTTTTTGTACCATCATCTTTGAAATGTAAGAGAAAGGCCATAATGTATTATTCCAGCCCATGTGCAATTTAGATTTTGGCCACTAGATGGCATCAGTGTATGTTTATTTATTTATTTTGATTTCACCTTTATTTAACCAGGTAAGCTAGTTGAGAACAAGTTCTCATTTGCAGCTGCGACCTGGCCAAGATAAAGCAAAGCAGTTCGACACATACAACAACACAGAGTTAAACATGGAATAAACAAACCCAATCAATAATACAGTAGAAAAATCTATAAACAACATGTGAAAATGAGGTAGGATAAGAGAGGTAAGGAAATAAATAGGCCATGGTGGCGAAGTAATTACGAAATAGCAATTAAACACTGGAATGGTAGGGTGTGCAGAAGATGAATGTGCAAGTATAGATACTGGGGTGCAAAGGAGCAAGTTAAATAAATGAATACAGTATGGGGATGAGGTAGATTGGATGGGCTATTTACAGATGAGCTATGTACAGGTTCAGTGATCTGTGAGCTGCTCTGGCAGCTGGTGCTTAAAGCTAGTGAGGGAGGTAAGAGTCTGCAGCTTCAGATATTTTTGCAGTTCGTTCCAGCCATTGGCAGCAGAGAACTGGAAGGAGAGGCGGCCAAAGGAAGAATTGGCTTTGAGGGTGACCAGTGAGATATACCTGCTGGAGCGCGGGCTACTATGCTGCTTTGGTGACCAGTGAACTGAGATAAGGCGGGGCTTTACCTAGCAGAGACTTGTAGATGACCTGGAGCCAGTGGGTTTGGCGACGAGTATGAAGCGAGGGCCAGCCAACGAGAGTATACAGGTCGCAGTGGTGGGTAGTATATGGGGCTTTGGTGACAAAACGGATGGCACTGTGATAGACTGCATCCAATTTGTTGAGTAGAGTATTGGAGGCTATTTTGGAAATGACATCGCCGAAGTCAGTTTTACAAGGGTATGTTTGGAGTGAAGGATGCTTTGTTGCGAAATAGGAAGCCGATTCTAGATTTAATTTTGGATTGGAGATGTTTAATGTGAGTCTGGAAGGAGAGTGTACAGTCTAACCAGACACCTAGGTATTTGTAGTTGTCCACATATGCTAAGTCAGAACCGTCCAGAGTAGTGATGCTGGACGGGCGGGCAGGTGCAGGCAGCGAACGGTTGAAGAGAATGCATTTAGTTTTACTTGCATTTAAGAGCAGTTGGAGGCCACGGAAGGAAAGTTGTATGGCATTGAAGCTCATCTGGAGGTTACATTTACATTTAAGTCATTTAGCAGACGCTCTTATCCAGAGCGACTTACAAATTGGAAAGTTCATACATATTCATCCTGGTCCCCCCGTGGGGAATGAACCCACAACCCTGGCCTTGCAAGCGCCATGCTCTACCAACTGAGCCACACGGGACCACAGGTTAGTTAATACAGTGTCCAAAGAAGGGCCAGAGGTATACAGAATGGTGTCGTCTGCGTAGAGGTGGATCAAAGAATCACCAGCAGCGAGAGCGACATCATTGATGTATACAGAGAAGAGAGTCGGCCCGAGAATTGAACCCCTGTGGCACCCCCATGGAGACTGCCAGAGGTCCGGACAACAGACCCTCCGATTTGACATACCGAACTCTATCGGAGAAGTAGTTGGTGAACCAAGCGAGGCAATCATTTGAGAAACCAAGGCTGTTGAGTCTGCCAATAAGAATGCTGAGTCGAAAGCCTTAGCCAGTTCGATGAATGCGGCTGCACAGTTATGTCTCTTATCGATGGCGGTTATGATATCGTTTAGGACCTTGAGAGTGGCTGAGGTGCAGCCATGACCAGCTCTGAAACCAGATTGCATAGCGGAGAAGGTATGGTGAGATTCAAAATGGTCGTTAATCTGTTTGTTAACTTGGCTTTCAAAGACCTTAGAAAGAAGAGGGGGAGACACTTCCCAATCTATGGGAATCTCAGACGATACGAAAGAGAGGTTGAACAGGCTAGTAATAGAGGTTGCAACAGTTTCGGCAGATAATTTTAGAAAGAGAGGGTTCAGTGGGGGAGGCTGTTGACCGGGGTAGGGATAGCCAGGTGGAAAGCATGGCCAGCCGTAGAAAAATGCTTATTGAAATTCTCAATTATTGTGGATTTATCAGTAGTGACAGTGTTTCCTAACCTCAGTGCAGTGGGCAGCTGGGAGGAGGTGCTCTTATTCTCCATGGACTTTACAGTGTCCCAGAACTTTTTTGAGTTTGTACTATAGGATGCACATTTCTGTTTGTAAAAGCTAGCCTTAACTTTCCTAACTGCCTGTGTATATTTGTTCCTAATTTCCCTAAAAAGTTGCATATCTCGGGGGCTATTCGATGCTGCTAATACAGAACGCCACAGGATGTTTTTGTGCTGGTCAAGGGCAGACAGGTCTGGAGTGAACCAAGGGCTATATCTATTCCTAGTTCTACATTTGTTGAATGGAGCATGCTTATTTAAGATGGTGAGGAAGGCACTTTTAAAGAATAACCAGGCATCCTCTACTGACGGGATGAGGTCAATGTCATTCCAGGATACCCCAGGCCAGGTCGATTAGAAAGGCCTGTTCGCTGAAGTGTTTTAGGGAGCGTTTGACAGTGATGAGGGGTGGTCGTTTGACCGCAGACCCATTACGGATGCAGGCAATGAGGCAGTGATCACTGAGATCTTGGTTGAAAACAGCATGTGAATTTGGAGGGCGAGTTAGTTAGAATGATATCTATGAGGGCGCCCGTGTTTACGGATTTGGGGTTGTACCTGGTAGGTTCATTGTGAGATTGTGGGCATCAAGCTTAGATTGTAGGATGGCCGGTGTTTTAAGCATGTCCCAGTTTAGGTCACCTAGCAGCACGAGCTCAGAAGATAGATGGGGGCAATCAATTAACATATGGTGTCCAGGGCACAGCTGGGGACAGAGGGTAGTCTATAGCAAGCGGCAACGGTGAGAGACTTGTTTCTGGAAAGGTGCATTTTTAGAAGTAGAAGCTCGAATTGTTTTGGTACAGACTTGGATAGGAAGACAGACCTCTGCAGGCTATCTCTGCAGTAGATTGCAACGACGCCCCCTTTGGCAGTTCTATCTTGGGGGAAATTGTTATAGTTAGGGATGGAAATTTCAGGGTTTTTGGTGGTTTTCCTAAGCCAGGATTCAGATACGGATAAGACATCCGGGTTGGCAGAATGTGCTAAAGCAGTGAGTAAAACAAACTTAGGGAGTAGGTTTCTAATGTTAACATGCATGAAACCAAGGCTTTTACGGTTACAGAAGTCAACAAATGAAAGCACCTGGGGAGTAGGAGTGGAGCTAGGCACTGCAGGTCCTTGATTAACCTCTACATCACCAGAGGAACAGAGGAGAAGTAGGTTAAGGGTATGGCTAAAGGCTATAAGAACTGTCCATCTAACACGTTCGGAACAGAGAGTAAAAGGAGCAGGTTTCTGGGCACGATAGCATAGATTCAAGGCATAATGTACAGACAAAGGTATGGTAGGAAGAGAGTACATTGGAGGTAAACCTAGCCATTGAGTAATGATGAGAGAGATATAGTCTCTAGAGACGTTTAAACCAGGTGATGTCATCGCATATGTGGGAGGTGGAACAACATGGTTGGTTAAGGCATATTGAGCAGGGCTAGAGGCTCTACAGTGAATAAGACAGTAATCACTAATCAGGACAGTAATGGACAAGGCATATTGATATTAGGGAGAGGCATGCGCAGCCAAGTGAATCGTATGGGTCCGGTGAGGGGTTGGGCTGGCTGGGGACACGGCGATTCAGACAGTTAGCAGGCCGGTGCTAGCAAGCTAGCAGTTAGCGGGCCAGGGCTAGCAAGTTAGCAGAAGGGCCTTAGAGGGATGTCCCGATGGGGGAAAGTCTGTTTTTGCCTCCTCGTGCGGTGACGTCGATAGACCAGTAGTGGAAATAGTAGGGTTCCAAGTAGCAGAGGGGTCCAAGTCCAATTGGCAAAACGGGTATAGTGGTCCAAGAAACTGGCTGATGGATCAGCTAACAGTCCCAATTGCTCTAGATAGCTAGGAGGCCACGGTTAGCAGAATGGGGCTTTAGGGGACATCGCGCCTGAGGGGCCTGTTGGAATCCTCAGGCAGATTATGTCGGTATTCCAGTCGTGAAGGATTGGTGGTGTTCCGTGCCCCGTACCGGCAGTAGAAGGGGTTCGGATATTGTAGCCGAGGAGTGGGCTTCAGGAGTAGCCCAGGAGCCCTTGCCGGGAGATGGGCATAGCATGGGCTAGCTCCAGGCTAATTGGTGCTTGCTCTGGGAAGGAAACGTTAGCCAGGAGTAGTCAACCCGGGTTGCGGTTAGCTAGCTGCGATGGTCCAGATGAAAAGGTTCAGAGTTTGCGGTAGGAATCCGGGGATATGGAGAGAAAAATAGGTCCGGTATGCTCTGGTTTGAAACGCGTTGTACAAATTGGTGAGAGCTTTCCGAGCTAAAGGTTAGCTGATGACCGCTAGCAGTGGTTAGCTGACTGATAGCTGGTAGCTAGCTAGCTAGCTAGCTTCAGTTGAGGAGTTCCAGTTCCGATGTAAGTAGAAATACTTTAGGGAAAAAACAGATCCACACCACATTGGGTGAGGCGGGTTGCAGGAGAGTATTTTGAAGTTGCGGTTTAGGAAAAATATTAAAAAGAATGCGAAGAAAAATTAAAAGGAATGTACATGGGACAAGACAAAGACAAAGACGTCTGACTGCTACGCCATCTTGGATTGAGTATGTGCAAAGTTTTAGACTAATCCAATGACCCATTGAATTTCTGTTTAAAATGTTGTGTCAAGACTGCACAAATGTGTTTTCATGTTCAAAATTGTGCACTCTCCTTAAACAATAACATGGTATTCTTTCACTGTAATAGCTACTGTAAATTGGACAGTGCAGTTAGATTAACAAGAACAATGTCCTGGGAAATGTTCTTGTTACTTACAACCTCATGCTAATCGCATTAGCATACGTTAGCTCAACCGTCTTTGGAAGGGACACCGATCCTGTTAAAGAAAACTCTATCCAAAACAATATTTTGTTATTTGTTTCATTTGTACATTGTTGATATAGTCCCAACATGTTACGCATGTGAGCAATCACCTTTTCAAAATATATAACTTACAAAATACAGAAATACAGACAGCCTGATGCATTTTGCATCGTGTGATGTTGAGTTTTGCATCATATGATGCAAAATGCATATCGGTACCATTTTTGGAGTCTGTGGTTTGACCTGACAAGGGATCGAACCCCCAACCTTCCAATCTCAGGGTGGACAAGGTCACTGAGTTGATGAGTTGTATAATGCTCAGCGGGGAGAAAAAGATATGGTGTGTGTGTGTGTACTGTATGAGAGAGAGGGCAAGTAATGTGGCAAGGAAGCAGTAGTGGGTTTGGTGCATGTAGGTGCTTGTTTGGTGTGTGTGGTGTGGGGGAGAGGGATTTCCCCCTGTCTTTATTGACTTCGTAGTAATCTAGCTTTCCACTTGTCAGAACCTGAAAAATACCTATTACATTAGCATGTGATTTACTGTCAACGATCCTCTCATTTCTAGGCCAGGCATAGCCTCGGCTCCCAGGCTTCGCTCACAATGTTCCCGGAAGCCGGGTGAAGCTCATATTGGAAAAGTACGTATTAGTGGAGTGCATATTGCTAGAAGCTGTGATTGTTCAAAAACAAACATCCCTCTTCAGAAGTGCAATTTATCCAGAGGAATCTCATTTACAGTGCTAGCATTGCTAGCATGCTATATTTTAGAAAATTGGCATTATTATTATTATTATTTTTATATAATTTGGTTGTAATGACACTACCCCACCTGGGAAACAGTGAAAATTATTGGCTGTTCGGTTTCGAATCTCCACCTGTGAACATGCCTATTCCATAACAGCATCTAATGGTTTTAATGCAGCAGTAGCTTCATTAGTCAGGTAGCCTAGTGGTTAGAGCATTGGGCCAGTAACTGAAAGGTTTCTAAATCAAATCCCTGAGCTGACAAGCTGGTAAAAATATTTTGTTCGCCCCTGAACAAGGCAGTAAACCCACTGTTCCTAAGCCGTCATTGTAAATAAGAATTTGTTCTTAACTGACTTGCCTAGTTAAATAAAAAATCACATCAAATACATTGAGTGTACAAAACATTAAGAACACCTTCCTAATATTGAGCTGAATATTCAGTCAACATTTCTATCTGTTCTTGATTATGTTGATATTATTTATCATAGTGCTACCTACTACTCTTAAATCTTTGGATGCAATCTACCATAGTGTCCTTTGTTTTGTTACAGGCGACAGGAGTTGATTGTGGACTACAGGAAATGGAGGACCGAGTACGCCCCCATTCTCATCGACGGGGCTGTAGTGGAGGAGGTTGAGAGCTTCAAGTTCCTTGGTGTCCACATCACCAACAAACTAACATGGTCCAAGCACACCAAGACAGTCATGAAGAGGGCACGACAAAACCTATTCCCCATCAGGAGACTAAAAAGTTTTGGCATGGGTCCTCAGATCCTCAAATGGTTCTACATCTGCACCATCGAGAGCATCCTGACTACTTGCATCACTGCCTGGTATGGCAACTGCTCGGCCTCAAACCGCAAGGGACTACAGAGAGTATTGCGTACGGCCCAGTACATCACTGGGGCCAAGCTTCCTGCCATCCAGGACCTCAGAGGGAGGCCCTAAAAATTGTCAAAGACTCCAGCCACCCTAGCCATACACTGTTCTCTCTGCTACCGCATGGCAAGCGGTACCGGAGCGCCAAGTCTAGGTCCAAGAGGCATCTAAACAGCTTCTACCTCCAAGTCATAAGACTCCTGAACACCTAATCAAATGGCTACCCAGACTATTTGCATTCCCCCCCCCCTCCTCTTTTACACTGCTGCTATTCTCTGTTATTATCTATGCATAGTCACTTTAATAACTCTAGCTACATGTACATATTACCTCAATTACCTCGGCTAACCGGTGCCCCTGCACATTGACTCTGTACCGGTACCCCCTGTATATAGCCTGCTATTGTTATTTTACTGCTGCTCTTTAATTATTTGTTACTTTTATTTCTTATTCTTATTCCTAATACATTTTTTTTAGGTTATTTATTTTGTATTTTTTTAAACTACATTGTTGGTTAGGGCTTGTAAGTAAGCATTTCACTGTAAGGTGACCTGTTGTATTCGGCGCATGTGACAAATAACATTTTATTTGATACTCATCACTACATCCTGTATCAAAAGGTTGGCTGGAAATCGCTAAAGACCTGTAGATCTCTACATTACTCCCTTTTTGTTTACAAGGCCCCACTTCATGAATTTCCTTCTTATCTAACTTTGCTGTTGAAGTATTGACACCTGCGTAGCCTAACCCGTTAGTTCACAGGATCAGTTAGCTCTTTAGGTTCCTAGGGTCTCCACCGAGCTATGGTAAATCTGCTTTTAGTTTTAATGTACCGTATTACTGGAGCAAAATTCTAAATACATGTAATCTTGACGTTCTGGTCCCGTTCGGTAAATTTAATGTATTCATTGGGGACTTATTTGTGGAGAAAAGTAACTGTTTTTCTGTGTAATTTGGGATGTTTTATTTGTGCTTACCATGACTTTTTTTGTATTTTAATGTGTATATACACTGTTTATATATATATATATATATATATATATTGTGTATAATGTGTATATTTATATTGTATTATACATGGCACATTTGGGACAAAGAGACCTAGGTCTCAACATGTCTTCCCTGTTAAAATAAAGGTTAAATAAAACTTAAACACCACATACCAGGAATAGTGAGGGCATGTCACTTGAACCGTGTGGTGTATGGAAGGAAGAAGGGAAGCTTATCTGTGTTACTGCTATTTGATGGAGTTTATCCCGACACATGTAAAGCTGGGTAATATGAGATACGCGGTGAGAGCTTTTGTGAACGGGCTGTTTTGCAATGTCTTAATTGTTTGGCCACGTAGCAAGTGTGTGCAGACTGAATAAATATGATGTTGAAGAGTCAGTGGATACACAGTGCTGCAATTGTTTATGAGTTCCAGGAGTGCCCTGTAAGGGTGAAGGAGGTCGAAGCAGCAAGAATCAGGGCTGTCCCTGATGGAGAAAGGAGAAGATGGAGGGAAGCCAGAGAAGAGAGAAGAGAGAAAAAGAGGGCGGACAAGATAAAGATTTCAGAAGGAAAGTGCCTCAAATGGCCAAAGCCTTGAAACGTGTCACTCCCCTCTCGGCATAAAGCAGGAGCCAGAAGTGTTATTTAGCTGAGATGAGACAGATAAAACACAACACTCTTAGAAAAGAGTGTTCCAAAGGGGTTCTTTAGCTGTTCCCATAGGAGAACCCTTTTGGGTTCCAGGTAGAACCCTCTGTGGAATGGTTCTATACTGACCAAAAATATAAACATAACATGTCTGTACAGGTCCCATGTTTCATGAGCTGAAATAAAAGATCCTAGAAATGTTCCATATGCACAAAAGCTTATTTCGTAAAAATTCTGTGCACAAATTTGTTTACATCCCCGTTAGTGAGCATTTCTCTTTTGCCAAGATAATCCATCCACCTGACAGGTGTGGCGTATCAAGAAGCTGAGTAAACAGCATGATCATTACACAGGTGCACCTTGTGCTGGGGACAATAAAAGGCCTCTCTAAAATGTGTAGTTTTGTCGTACAACACAATGCCACAGATGTCTCATGTTTTGTGTGCAATTGACATGCTGACTGCAGGAATGTCCACCAGAGCTTTTGCCACAGAATGTAATGTTAATTTCTCTTCCATAAGCCGCCTCCAAAATAGTTTTAGAGAATTTGGCAGGTGGTCCAACCGGCCTCACAACCGCAGACCAAGTGTAACCACACCAGCCCAGGACCTTCACATCCGGCTTCTTCACCTGCGGGATCGTCTGAGACCAGCCAACCAGACAGCTGATGAAATTGAGGGATATTTCTGTCTGTAATAAAGCCCCTTTGTCATGTGAAATCCATAGATTAGGGCCTTATGATTTTTTTTCTTCAATTGAATGATTGCCTTATATGAACTGTAACTCAGTTAAATCTTTGAAATTGTTGCATGTTACGCTATATTTTTGTTCAGTATACATTTTACCTGGAACTCATTAATCACCAAAATAAAAGCCATGGTAATCAGGCTCCCATTGATTTTGTTATAATATTTGAGCATAGAACACAGAATCAGCCATGTCAAAATGCGTGCATTTGCTGGAAATTTGCTTAAAAACTGCTAAATTGTCTCTCAGCTTTATGGCAAAAATGTATTGAATTTCAGAAAATTGCCTTTAAAACTGCAACATTTTCTTTCAGCTCCTTGGCAAAATGTGTACAATTGCAAGAAATGTGCCTGGACAGAATATCTTGCCCAGGGCCCGGACAGAATTCAGCCCCGCAGACCACCTACCACGCCCAGTGCCACGCCCGCCCCCTTTTGATCCAGAAAAAAACATTGCATTGTTACAAATAAATTCATAATTATACAGTACATTTCTTATAAGAAGCCATACTCAAATCTACATCCAGTTAAGTTTTTTAAAGAAGAGGTTATTATTAATAAAACATTTACCGCTCAACCCTTTTGGTTTGCAACTCAAAAGACACATCAATTGGTGGGTCACGGAGCAAAAAAGCTTGGGAACCCCTGCTCTAGTTTGAACAAGAAATTGATTTGAGAGTGCTGTGATTATTTATAAACGTGTGTGTGAAATATGGGGGTAAGCAGGAAGGGGCTTGTTGGGCTTCATGGATTTCCTGAATGCTGTACAGACGGACGGGAGTGGCGGCAGGATGTATCCTGCGCTGGCTGGTGTGGGGACCTCCTCAATCTGCTGGCCATGCTGCTGCCAAAGCAAAAACGATCCGCGGGCTTCCCTCTCCGGCACGGGACTCATCCGCCGCACTGTGGCATAATGCTACTGTTGGATGTTTGGGGGTTGGAGGAGACTCCTGTGACACGAGTCTGTTTGTGGAGAGTGCCTTGACACTATTGCTGCTGCTCACTGTAAGATTTCTTGCTACATTTAAAATGTTTTCTACTTATTTGTGTGTTTGTTTGTTTGTTTGTTCATTTGTTCATTCATCCATTCATTCATTCATCCCATCCCAATGCTGTGTTCACTGTTAGCCTGGTTGTCCAGTCTGTTTGTGCTTTAGCCAACTGCATTTGCTCATGGTCATGCCAATCATGACAATGTATGGCATTACAACAGTTGAAGTAGTGCCTTGAGTGGCTACATTACTAACAGTATCGGGCCAGGCTAGTACAGTCAATGTACCGTTCATTGTACTGTTCTTTCAAGTTTTTGCCGTGTGGACGGCTGAGGTTTAGCTGAAACAGTTTCGGCTAGTAGTCTATCAGTATGGACCCTGGTGACCTCTGACCTGACGTTCACTGTG
Source organism: Salvelinus alpinus (assembly GCF_045679555.1). Lineage (NCBI taxonomy): Eukaryota > Metazoa > Chordata > Actinopteri > Salmoniformes > Salmonidae > Salvelinus > Salvelinus alpinus. The sequence goes on from NC_092107.1 coordinate 22,843,327, forward strand.
CTTTTCGGTACAGTGATTCAATTGGTATAGCCCAGTGGTAACAGACCCAATTAAAGACTTCTCTGTTGAGTGTCAATGAACATCATCGGATAGCTAACGAGTTTAGCAAAGAAGTTTAACATGCTCATTGATTGGTCAAATGCTGTAGTTGCTCTGTTGCAATGTTTCAACAGGTCTCATCTGCAACCGATGGAACTAGCTTCTCTGTTTGTGGAATAGCGTTCTTTACAATCGCCGCCCCAGTCATGCTTTCCAAAGCAGCACCTATACCATGTGCATCAAGGATGTACGCGAGAACTCAATGTCCTACACGCTAACTCAATCACCGCATCCAATAGGGCCAGAAGTTCTTCCTGGCCAGGTCATGTGGTCAGGAAAAATTCCTGGCCCTAACCATAACTCACTTTTTCACTCCAATTCAATGTCCCATGCATGGGAATCCTAGTGATTGTCTGTTTCCTTGTCTGACTAATTCCAACTGCAGGTCATTGGGTTCAGTCAGTCTGTCTGTGGCACATAGCACTCTCTCTCTCTCTCTCTCTCTCCATTTTCATCTTTTAAGAGGGAGGAAAATCCATCAGGCACAGCTGTGGGGATGACCTCATGTGACCAACAAACACAACTCAGACAGACATTGGCTCGCATATACCTAACACACACAGACACTAACAAACTAACAAATGCACACATGTACTGTATACCAGGGGCGTAGGCATGGGTAAGCCAGGCCTTCCCAATCAGATTGAGAAAAAACTAAGAAATAATACATGTTCTTAGGGTGATGGACCATTCTTGATACACACGGATGAACTGTTGAGCGAGAAAAACCCAGCGACGTTGCAGTTCTTGACACACTCAAACTGCTGCGCCTGGCACCTACTACCATAACTTGTTCAAAGGCACTTCAATATTTTGTCTTGTCCATTCACCCTCTGAATAACACACATACACAACACAATTGTTTCAAGGCTTAAACATCTAAACTGTCTCCTCCCCTTCATCTACACTGATTGAAGTGGATTTAACAAGTGACATCAATAAGGGATCATAGCTTTCAACTGGATACACCTATGCGATGGAAAAAACAGGTGTTCCTAATGTTTTCTACACTCAAGTGTATAGTATAAATGTATTTAATTTTCCCAATGTTACAATCTATTAGTCACTTAATACATAGGGGTGCTTTTCAAACACACACTAATGCTTGTGTGTACAAGACCGTATGGCCTATGTGTGTGTGTGTGTGCGTGAGCATTTGTTTTGAGAGCAGAGAGATGCACTAGTATTTCCTCCCTGGTGCTCATATTCACAAAAAGTCAGAGGTCATATGAAGAAAGAAAGGAACCAAAAGTTGTCATTCAGTTTAAATTAGGACCCATGTTACTATACTCCCTATTCTTTTGTACTCTTCACCTTCCTTCTCCCCTGTCCAGTCACCTTTTAATATCTCTGTGTGTGTGTTTACCTCAGTCCCCAGTCAAGCTCACGCTAATCTACTGTGAACTGATTCACCTGAATGCTTCCAAGCTCAAGAGCATCCCGAGCTAATCTGAATCACTCTCACCCAAAGTGAATTAGGTCCAATAGTCCTCCCCACTGCTCCACTTTCTGATGGATGCCCCATGACTGGCTGGCTGCTGATATTTCTGGACTGTTTGTATCACAACAACCTTTATCAAGAACTGTCTCTGTTCTGTCACGGCTAAATATAGGCATCGGAGCCTCTTCAGAGATCAGGTCAGAACAGCACACCAGAGGAACTTCAGGACTTCAGTGACCCCTTAAAATCACGTGGAAAACTCATCAGGGGTGGAAGAAGCCCGCATCAAACTACACTGAACCAAAAAATAAATGCAACATGCAACAATTTCAAAGATTTTACTGAGTTACAGTTCATAAAAGGAAGTCATTCAATTAAATAAATTCATTAGGCCCTAATCTATAGATTTCACATGACTGGGAATACAGATTTACATCTGTTGGTCACAGACACCTTAAAAAAAGGTAAGGGCGTGGACCAGAAATCCAGTCAGTATCTGGTGTGACCACCATTTGCTTCATGCAGCGCGACAGATCTCGTTCACGTAGAGTTGATCAGGCTGTTGATTGTGTCCTGTGGAATGTTGTCCCAATCCTCTTCAATGGCTGTGCGAAGTTGCTGCATTTTGCCGGGGACTGGAACACGCTGTCGTACACGTCAATCCAGAGCATCCCAAACATGCTCAATGGGTGACATGTCTGGTGAGTATGCAGGCCATGGAAGAACTGGTACATTTTCAGCTTCCAGGAATTGTGTTCAGATCCTTGTGAAATGGGGCTATGCATTATCATGCTGAAACATGATGTGATGGCGGCTGATAAATTGCACGACAATGGGCCTAAGGATTTCAACGCGGCATCTCTGTGCATTCAAATTGCCATGGATGAAAAGCAAATTGTGTTTGTTGTCCATAGCTTATGCATGCCTATGCCATAACCCCACCACCACCATGGGTAACTCTGTTCACAACGTTGACCTCAGCAAACAGTTGAAACCGGGATTCATCCGTGAAGAGCACACTTCTCCAGCTTGCATTTGCCCACTGAAGTTTGTTACGATGCCGAACTGCAGTCAGGTCATGACCCTGGTAAGGATGACGAGCACGCAGATGAGCTTCCCTGAGACAGTTTCTGACATATTGTCACGCCCTGATCTGTTTTACCTGTCCTTGTGCTTGTCTCCACCCCCTCCAGGTGTCGCTTATTATCCCCGGTTCATTTATCCCTGCGTTTCATGTCTCTCTGGGCCAGTTCGTCTTGTTTGGCAAGTCAACCAGCGGTTTTGTGTCTCAGCTCCTGCTTTTCCCAGTCTCTCTTTTCTCGCCCTCCTGGTTTTGACCCTTGCCTGTCCTGACTCTGAGCCCGCATGCCTGACCACACTGCCTGCCCCTGACCTCGAGTCTATCGCCTGGTACTCTTTGGACCTGGTTTATGAACTCTCACCTGTACCCGACCTGCCTTTTGCCTACCCCTTTTGTTACAATAAATATCGGAGCTCAACCATCTGCCTCCTGTGTCTGCATTTGGGTCTCGCCTTGTGCCCTTATACATATAGTGCAGAAATTTCATTCGTTTCATTAGCTGTTCGGGTGGCTAGTCTCAGACGATGCCGCAGGTGAAGAAGCCGGATTTTGAGGTCCTGGGCTGGCATGATTACACGTTGTGCAGTTGTGAGGCCGGTTGGGCGTACTGCCAAATTCTCTAAACAACGTTATGGTAGAGAAAACAACATTATGGTAGAGAAAACAACAACACTCCTGACCCCTCCTGTCTCAGCCTCTAGTATTTATGCAGCAGTAGTTTATGTGTCGGGGGGCTAGAGTCAGTCTGTTATATTTGGAGTATTTCTCCTGTCTTATCCGGTGTCCTGTGTGAATTTAAGTATGCTCTCTCTAATTCTCTCTTTCTCTCTCTCGGAGGACCTGAGCCCTAGGACCATGCCTCAGGACTACCTGGCATGATGACTCCTTATTGTCCCCAGTCCACCTGGCCGTGCTGCTGCTCCAGTTTCAACTGTTCTGCCTGCGGCTATGGAACCCTGACCTGTTCACTGTGATTACTATTATTTGACCATGCTGGTAATTTATGAACATTTGAGCATCTTGGCCATGTTCTGTTATAATCTCCACCCGGCACAGCCAGAAGAGGACTGGCCACCCCTCATAGCCTGGTTCCTCTCTAGGTTTCTTCCTATGGAGTTTTTCCTAGCCACCGTGCTTCTACACCTGCATTGCTTGCTGTTTGGGGTTTTAGGCTGGGTTTCTGTACAGCACTTTGATATATCAGCTGATGTTAGAAGGGCTATATAAATACATTTGATTTGATTTGATTAAATTCTCTGGCAATACAGTGGGGCAAAAAAGTATTTAGTCAGCCACCAATTGTGCAAGTTCTCCCACTTAAAAAGATGAGAGAGGCCTGTAAATTTCATCATAGCTACACTTCAACTATGACAGACAAAATGAGAAAAAAAATCCAGAAAATCACATTGTAGGATTTTTAATGAATTTATTTGCAAATTATGGTGGAAAATAAGTATTTGGTCAATCACAAAATTTTATCTCAATACTTTGTTATATACCCTTTGTTGGCAGGGAACTTGCACAATTGGTGGCTGACTAAATACTTTTTTGCCCCACTGTAGCTCTGGTGGACATTCCTGCAGTCAGCATGCCAATTGCATGCTCCCTCAAAACTTCAGACATCTGTGGCATTGTGTTGTGTTACAAAACTGCACATTTTAGAGTGGCCTTTTAATGCCTCCAGCACAAGGTAGACCTGTGTAATTATTATGCTGTTTAATCAGCTTTATGATATGCCACACCTGTCAGGTGGATGTATTATCCTAGCAAATGAGAAATGCTCATTAACATAACATTTTAGATTACTCCCTGCACCACACACACAGCTCTCAGCCCCAAGTCAGATAAGGACACATCTGCTCTGCATTACCCACCAGACTACAGAGGGCCCCTTGACTCCCGCAAAACCCTTCTCCTCTCTCTCTTTGTCCTTACTCTCCTCCTCCTTTCCATCCTCTACTATTTTCTTCTTTCGCTCTCATTCATGTCTCTTTCCATCTTCTCCTGCAATACCACTGGCTCCACTGTCTAAGATCCCAACCTGGTCTCAGAGCATTTTAGATGGTTATGTGTATAAATCTGAGACACATTTAGTATATATTACATTTCGTGTATGTATATATGTATTAATTTGTGGATGTCCATCACCCATTTATTATGATATGTTACGAATTAGAATGTGTATTATATGTTATGAATTTGCAAAACATACTACATGTTAAGAATTTACAAACGTATGATATGTTATGAATCTAGCTAGGTGGCTACTGTCAGCTAGCTGGCTAATGTTAGCTAGGCAAGGGGTTAGGGTTAAGGTTATGTTTAAGTTTAGGAGTTAGGTTAAAGGCTGAAGGTTAGAGTTAGCTAAAAGAGTTAGGGGAAGAGTTAGCTAACATGCTAAGTATACTGAACAAAAAAATAAACGCAACATGCAACAATTTCAACGATCTTACTGAGTTAAAGTTTGTATAAGGAAATCAGTAATTTGAAATAAATTGAAATGTATTAATCTATGGAATGCAAAAAACTGGGCAGGGGCGCAGCTCTCGTAGGGCATAGGCCCACCCACTGGGGAGCATGGCCCACCCACTGGGGAGCAAGGCCCAGCCAATCAGAATGTTATTTTTTTTATTACAGACAGAAATACTCATCAGTTTCATCAGCTGTCCGGGAGGCTGGTCTCAGTGGTTCCCGCAGGTGAAGAAGCCGGATGTGGAGGTCCTAGGGTGGCGTGGTTACATGTGGTCTGCGGTTGTGAGGCTGCCTCCAAAAGCTGGAGGCAGCCTCACAACGTTGGAGGCAGCTTATGGTAGAAAAATGAACATTCATTTCTCTGGCAACAGCTCTGGTGAACATTCCTTCAGTCAGCATTGCACACTCCCTCAAAACTTGAGACATCTGAGGCATTGTGTTGTGTGACACAACTGAACATTTTAGAGTGGCCTTTTATTGTCACCAGCAAAAGGTGCACCCGTGTAATGATCATGCTGTTTAATCAGCTTCTTGATATGACCTGTCAGGTGTATGGATTATCTTGACAAAGGAGAAATGCTCACTAACAGGGATGTAAATACATTTGTACACAACCTTTGAGATAAATAAGCTTTTTGGGCGTATGGGAACTTTATGGAATCTTTCATTTCACCTCATGAAACATGGGACCGAAACTTTACATGTTGCGTTTATATTTTTGATCAGTATATTGCAAAGTAGTTCAAAAGTAGTAAGTAGTTATAAAAGTTGCTAATTTGCTAAAATGCTAATGTTGTCCGTGATGAGATTCAAACTCCCAACCTTTGGGTTGCTAGACGTTCGTGTTATACGTCGACCCATCCACCCACCCGACTTTAGTTTTTGCCTTAAGTAACCATACCAAATTTAACATATCATACTTATTTGAGTGTCCCGGATTTACATTTACTATGTTACGTTTAGTCTATGAGACCCTCCATCAAGGTTAATTAGTGTAGGAGTGGAGCTTCGTACCTGGCTGACCACTCCTGCCCAACCTTGTGGTGATGATGGTAGTTGTGTGGCCCAGTCTCGCTACCCCTGCCCACGCCAGAGTTCTTCACACTCCTCACCATCTGCGGAGCTCCGCTCTCTGTTACACGCCTGGAAAAGTCATTCTCAATGTCTGGCACAGCCTGTTGATTTCTCCAAATGCAGATATTATAGCATGCATGCAAGGCTTGTACCTCACCTAGGTACTTGTAGATACCTAAATACTTTGTGCGGAAGAGTGATCACTAAGGGATAACTGTTACTAGTCTAGATATTCTGCAGGCACCTTTCAGTATGTTGATGACAATAGAACAGACATGATTCACAAATCGAGACTATTCTAACTGAAACCACCAAGACGGCATGACCCTAATGCAAAAGATCACCATGTTTACGACGGTCATGTTCATTAGGGCATGCAATGGAATGTTTTGTAAAAGGTCTTTCTGACACCTCCTAGGACAGTGAGAATGTCCTTATTACTCCAATTGGATAGAACGAAACATTGTTTGCCTACATGTACACATGTACAGTATTTCTATTGTAGGCCTACGCATTCATTTATATTCATAACACTCAACATTGTAGCTGTTGTTGGGAATGGGCTCGTAAGTAAGCATTTCACTGTAAAGTCTAAACCTGTTGTATTCGGCGCATGTGACCAATAAAATTTGATCTGCTAAATCTTATCCTGCGCTCCGTGGCAGGTAGCCTAGCGGTTAAGAGAGTAACCGAAAAGTCGATGGTTCGAATCGCAGAGCCAGCAATGTGGGAAAATCTGCTGTTCTGCTCTTGAACAAGGAAGTTAACTGCTCCCCGGGAGCCGATGACGTGGACGTCGATTAAGGCAGCCCCCACACCTCTCTGAATCAGAGGAAAACACGTGTGACCCGATTTAGGAAATGAGGCGTATGTCGCAAGTCACGACTTCACAGGAGAGCCGTTTGAACGTAAATCATTTTTGTGTGTTTTTTGGGGCAGAAATGCCTTCTCGAACATGTGAACTTTCATGTGCCTTAATAACAAACTTGTATGCCATCTGTAAATACTAATAAAATTGATAATAATTACGATCCTTGTTGGTTAAGCCACAGAAAAAGCCGGCAACCTTCCCACTAGCCATGATTGGCTAAGATAATGAGTGGGCTGGACATGCCGAATTGGTCTGCCATTTTGAAGGCTGCTGTCTATTTGAGCTCGTCAGTCTGTGTTGGTAATCCAGTCGAACGCAGCTTTAAAAAAAAAACATTGTGTAGTGGAGCTGCAAAAGTGCTGCTCTCCACTTTCTGGAGGACCAAATTTTGAAATCAGTGGAATTTGAGTATGATAGCTAAAGAGATGGAGATTAGTTCCGGATTACATATTCAAACTAAAGGCAACCGTAGTATGGCACTCCTGACAGGGAGATGAGTCCATCATGCATGATGATGTATACAGCTAAGAGAGTCTAGCGTTAGCTAGCTACATTTTCAGATATTACACGTTTCAATTTTGACAGAAAGTGGATTCATTTCAAGCTAAAGTGTACTGTTAGCTAGCTAGCTAATGTTAGCTGGCAGGCTCCCTAGCTGACGTTATTATTTGTTTCCCAGAGCCGTTTGCTTTTCTAGTTAGAGCCTAATGTTAGCTAGCTAACATTGGACCTGGTTGGTTAGCTCCATAGCACTGTGGCATTGCTGGCACTTTGTGAATTGTTGTTTAACTAGCTAATGTTAGCTGGCTGGCTTGTTAACTAACGTTCTGTGACCTGTGTGTTCTTAAGCTTATTTTTTTTACCTAGCTAGGTTCATTGTTTCGCTAGCTACACTACCGTTCAAAATTTTGGGGTCAGAATCCCGGAGTCGCCTCTTCACTGTTGACATTGAGACTGGTGTTTTGCGGGTACTGTTTAATGAAGTTGCCAGTTGAGGACTTGTGAGGCATCTGTTTCTCAAACTAGACACTCTAATGTACTCTTGGTCAGTTGTGCACCGCTGCTTCCCACTCCTCTTTCTATTCTGGATAAAGACTGTTTGCGTTGTACGAGATCTTCAGTTTTTGCAAATTTCTCACATGGAATAGCCTTCATTTCTCATAACAAGAATAGACTGATGGGTTTCAGAGGAAAGTTCTATTGTTTCTGGCCATTTTGAGCCTGTAATCGAACCCACAAATGCTGATGCTCCAGATACTCAACTAGTTTAAAGAAGGCCAGTTGTATTGCTTCTTTAATCAGAACATCAGTTTTCAGCTGTGCTAACATATTTGCCAAAGGGTTTTCTAATGATCAATTAGCCTTTTAAAATTATAAACTTGGATTAGCTAACACAACGTGCCATTGGAACACAAGAGTGATGGTTGCTGATAATGGGCTTCTGTACGCCTATGTAGATATTCCATAAACAAATATGCCGTTTCCAGGTACAATAGTCATTTACAATGTCTACACTGTATTTCTGATCAATTTTATGTTATTTTAATGTACAAAAGGTGCTTTTCTTTCAAAAACATGGACATTTCTATGTGACCCCAAATTTTGGAACAGAAGTGTATATCTCTTAAGCTAAAGTGTACTGTTAGCTAGCTAGCTAACGTTAGTTGGCTGGCTCCCTAGCGGACATTACTATTTGTTTTCCCAGAGCTGTTTGCTTTCTAGTTAGAGCCTAATGTTGGCATTGTTGGCACTTTGTTCATTGTTTAACTAGCTAGCGTTAGCTGGCTGGCTTGTTAGCTAACATTACGTGATGTGTATACAATACCCGTTGAATATGGCCGGTGTCAGTAAACGTCTGCAAAAAAGCGTAATGAAATTGTTGCCAGCAGAACTGGTTAGGTTGTTTTCATGTTATCCAGAGGTAAACAAATCATCGGTCAGAGCGTCAAGTGTGCGCTCCGAGAGTGAAACAAGATGGGTGGGGCTAAAGCTTAAGAGGGTGTGAAAGATGCTGAATGGGTGTAGACAAAGAAGAGCTAGATCTTCACTAGATACCAAAACGTTCAAAGGCGATTTTCTCAAAAGTGAGTTTACAAGTTGATCAACTTTCAAACCAGAATTACTTTTCCATTTTCCATTTTCTCAAATGCAGTGTATGATATACCATTTTGTAGCTCTGAGTCTCTACTTTTATCCAATGTAAAAAACACCATTTCACATTTTGCTACATGAGACCAAAACCAGGTATTGTGTCACAAATATGTTGCTACTACTCTCAATAACATTGTTGCCCTGAATTTAAAAGGGGCTTTCGACAAAGGTCAGTGGGAATAAGTTGTGATGGACTACTTTCTGGAGGACGATCATGCCATGCTGACTCTCTCTTACTCTGAAAATGAATCAGTCGATGAGGAAATCCCTGATTTTAGTAAAAACATTTTCATTGAAGACGACATTGTAGATTAACCTATGTTTATGAAGTGTGTGTAACGTTAGTGATGTTTTCTCAGTATGCCATTTCGCATTGCTAGTTATAGCCTAATGTTAGCTAGCTAACATTTAATCTATTTGGTTAATTTTAGCTAGCAATCGGTCTGTATTGCTAGTAATGTAACTATGGATTGTTTTTTTGTTTTGTTTTTTTGCTAGCTAACGTTAACGTGACATGTCTAAACAAAAGACCCCAAGTTAAAGCTTGTTGTTAGCTAGCTAACGTTAGATGAGGTTAGATGGCTGGCTTGCTAGCAACATAAACATTAACTTACATGTATAAAGTGTGTGTAACGTTAGTGATGTTTTCTCAGAATGCCATTTCACATTGCTAGTTATAGCCTAATGTTAGTTAGCTAACATTGAACCTATTTGGTTCATTTTAGCTAGCTAAGTCACAATTGGTTTGCATTGCTAGTTAAAGCTTGCTGTTAGCTAGCCAGCTGACGTTAGATGGCTGGCTAGCTAGCTAACATTACGTGTATGAACTGTGTGTAGTGATGTTATCTCATAATGCCATTTTGCATCTATTGTATAATAATGCTAAAATATTGGAGTCTGGAAAGTGTCTTTCAGCATCGGTAGAACATGCCTGACTCTCCTCCACCAGTCATACAAGGAGAATGGTCTAATGCCTTCCATCAAAAAGAGAGCTGGCCCAACACAGGTTACACCTGAAGCATGAGGACTTGCAGCGAGTGGTGAACTTCCTCAACAACTACGCAGAGGATAATGCAATAGTATTACCAGGACGCCACCCAGGGCACAAAGACTTTGGTGGAAAGCTGCTGCCATCCCATGTGACAAAAGCGGCAGTGTGACGTCTCTACAAGGAATCGATGACACCAGTTGGTAGGTAAAGCATAAACACATTTTGATAATTTGACCTCCAACATGATTGGCACTACTTTTATTGATCTCACATACCACAGCTGGTTGGACTGGAGGATGGTGCGGTGCTGGTGGAAAGCTATAGCTGGCAACAACACCTGACTCCGTACTTCAGGCCGCTGCCACAGATCAAGCAGTAGCAGCACTTCAAGTGAGGTTATTCTTCTTATCTAAACTTAGGAGGTGAATTGATGAGGTGCAAGGTTGTAATGTTTATTTTTTTGTTATTTCCTGTTTTACAGCTTCGATGCTCTGGAGCCTGATGTTGTTGTCGCCAAGGAGCGTTTGTACTCAGTCGGGACCAGGTTTCAGCTGCTGCGCAGTGCTGACATCCTTCCTCCCATAGATGGTCTGCTTGTACAAGCACCACCTGGACTGGACACAGCTAGACAAACGTATCTTTTTGAGAAGATCAGGGAGTTTTGCGACGAAGAGGCTATGGACATCACATGCCCTGCACCAAAAACAAGGGCAGAACAGAAACAGGCTCTCAGAATATAGATTCCCTTGTTCATGCGTGGTTCGGCAGGACCAGTTATCAGCACTATCTACAGTGCCTCTATTAAAATGAATCTCTCCTAACACACACTCCATACCTTGCTGCTACTATTTTTTCTATCCTGCTGCTCAGCCACTTTACCCCTGATTGTATGCAGATAAAACTACCTCATCCATCACTACTGTCCGTGTACATACTGTATATTATTTTATTTATACTGACACTATCTATTTCTGATATTGCTACTATGCAAATAACCATTTGGCTGTCCGTTTACACCTTCTGTAGAGACCCATCCACTTAGCAAGACTTAGCAAAATATTGATATATAAAATTAATATGTTGTCGTAACATGATTTTGTGACATACCATAAAAATATCATGTGACCGTATCAAGTGTCCACTGCATGCATCTGTTTATGTACTGTACATGTGCACCGCACTCAGGATTAAACTCAGGTTGCATGGCCTTAACTTATGTATGGAATACTATGTGATAAGTGTGTGTGTAACAGTATATAAAGTATGCTAATGTACTGGTGTGAAGGCATTTGGGCAGTATCTGTACATTACTTTACTATTCATATTTTTTGCTACTTTTACTTTAATACATTTCAAAATAAAATAATGTAATTTTTATTCCATACATTTTCCCTGACACCCAAAAGTACTCATTACATTTTGACAGGAAAATTGTCCAATTCTCACACTTATCAAGAGAACATCCCTGGTCATCCCTACTGCATTTGATCTGGCAGACTCACTAAACACAAATGCTTTGTTTTTAAATGATGTCTGAGTGTTGGAGTGTGCCCCTGGCTATCCGTTAATAAAAAATAAAAATAAACAATTGGTCTGGTTTAATATAAGCAATTTGAAGTGATTTATACTTTTACCATGATACTTAAGTAAATTTTAGCAATTCCATTTACTTTTGATACTTAAGTATTTTTAAAACCAAATACTTTTAGACTTTCACTCAAGTATTTTACGGGTGACATTTACTTGAGTCATTTTCTATTAAGGTATCTTTACATTTACTCAAGTATGACAATTTAGTCTTTTTTCCACCACTGGATGTGGCTGGGGGTTATAGCATTTCTTTCAATTGATCCATCAATTTAGACAAGTGTGTCTGGTTAAGTGTCATCTAATATTTCAAAAATATTTTTTATCTGGACACTTTCTGTTTACCTGGGATTTTTCCTTATTGTAGGTTACTACCACTTTTAGTCTTAATCTTTACTACACTACTCACTGTTTAGCACATGACATCACATGTGATTCCTTAAAGAGATGGGTGGGGCTGGCTTAAGAGGGTGTGAACAATGCTAAGTGGGTGTAGACAAAGGAAAGCTCTCCAGTAGGTACCAAAATATTCAAAGGCCCTTGTCTCAAAAGTGAGTATACAAGTTTAGCAACTTTCAAAGCAGAATCACTTTCCCATTGTTCCTAAAAAATACAGTGTATGATATACCATTTTGTAGTTCTGAGTCTACTTTTTACCAATGTAAAAAACCCAATTTCAAATTTTGCTACATAAGACCGATTTGAGCCGGTCAGTCACTTTTCGGTTGAATGCATTCAGTTGTGCAACTGACAAGGTACCCACTTTCTCATATTAGCGTGGTACCATGAGGTGAAGACATGGCCATTGCCTATAGAATTAGAATATCCATTCTAGTAATTCAAATTATACGGCCTAATTCTTAACCCCTGCCTACTACACTAGCACCTTGTGACACCTCTCTGGGGCACAGTGAGAATGAATGGCGCATGGCCTGTGGACTCCAGCTAGTTAAGTGAATTAGAAAGGGGAGATGCCAGGTCAGGACACTGTCCCCAGATAGCTACCTCAGGACAGGAGGCAGGCCAGGACTGCTCGACAAGACTGCTCCTAGACACTGATCTCTGGTCAGTTTAGTGTTTTCCTCCCAAACGGAAAACTGATCCTAGATTTGTATTGGGAGGCCAGGCCATGATACCATGCCACTACCATGCCATTGTTTGAGGAGTAAAACTGTCAAAGATTTAGAATTCTATTTCTACGAATGCCACGGCCCAACCATTTGGACTACAACCTGTCAGACTTTTATTTACGTAAGTAGTTCCATGAGTAATGACGTAAAACATGAGAGACCGTCCTGTTAATTACCTGGCTTGTTCATGTATTTAATTGAACCATTACTAATCCAGGTTAATCTCCTTGAGGTAAAAGCCAGAGAGAACAAAATAAAATGACTCAAAAGGCAAACCATGCCAAAGCAAATCAGTGTTTTGTGTTTCAAAGTCTGGGTGTTTCTATGTTTTCTTGTTGCATACTTCATTAAGCTTCCTTAAAAAAACATAATCCTACAATTTCCGTGCCCCCACTGAAATCGAATTAGCATAATAACAAAATCCCCATCAAAACGCCATCTACTTAAACTACAGATATATATTTTCTTGCATGGGCAATCCACCACATCCTCCGGAATCGCCCTTCCGCATCTGCGGTAAAAGGTGGCAGAGCTAGAGGGGTGTTTGTCAGACCATGAGACATCCCGAAAAGCGGTCTTCTCATAAAAATGTCTAGTGTCCGAACAGTTTAGCTTAAAAATTATTATGATCACTCTATTGAAAGATGAGACTCTCATGAACACGATGGCACCCAAAAGCCTCACAAGACTCATCTGAAGTCAGCACAGCCTATTCGGCCAACTTCTGTCTGTAGCGTCCGAACGGTTTGGGCAACACACTAATATGACCCCTCTGTGGACAGCTGAGAAGCTCACAAATAAGATGGTCTTTTTCCGTTTTTCCGTCTGAAGGTACCAGTTAACCATTTTTAATTGGTACAGTGCATTTGAAAACCCTTTGATTTTTTCCACATTTTGTTAGGTTACTGCCTTATTTCCCTCATCAATCTACACACAATACCCCATAATGACAAAGCAAAAACAGGGTTGTAGAAATATTGCAAATGTATACAAATAAAAAACGGAAATATCACATTTATATAAGTATTCAGACCCTTTACTCAGTACTTTGTTGAAGCACCATTGGTAGCGATTACAGCCTCGAGTCTTCTTGGCACACCTGTATTTGGTGAGTTTCTCCCATTCTCCTCTGCTGATCCTCTCAAGCTCTGTCAGGTTGGACTGTCGCTGCACAGCTATTTTCAGGTCTCTCCAGAGATGCTTAATCGGGGTTTAAGTCCGGGCTCTGGCTGGGCCACTCAAAGAAATTCAGAGACTTGTCCCTAATCCACTCCTGCCTTGTCTTGTCTGTGTGCTTAGGGTCGTTGTCCTGATGAAAGGTGAACCTTCGCACCAGTCTGAGCGCTCTGGAGCAGGTTTTCATCAAGGATCTCTCTGTACTTTGCTCCATTCATCTTTCCCTCGATCCTGATTAGTCTCCCAGTCCCTGCCGCTGAAAAACATCCCCACAGCATGATGCTGCCACCACCATGCTTCATCGTATGGACGGTAACAGGTTTCCTCCAGACGTGACGCATGGCATTCAGGCCAAAGAGTTCAGTCTTGGTTTTATCAGACCAGAGAATCTGTTTCTCATGGTTAGAGAGTTCTTTAGGTGCCTTTTGGCAAACTCTAAGCGGGCTGTCATGTGCCTTTTACTGAGGATTGGCTTCGGTCTTGCCACTCTACCATAAAGACCTGGTTGGTGGAGTGATGCAGAGATGGTTGTCCTTCTGAAAGGGTCTCCCATCTCCGATGTCAGAGAGACCATGGGGTTAAAAAAAAGTAACCTATATTTAACTAGGCAAGTTAGTTAAGAACACATTCTTATTTACAATGACAACATACCCCGGCCAAACCCAAACCTGCCCTAAGGGACTCCCAATCATAGCTGGATGTGATGCAGCCTGGATTCAAACCAGGTACTGCAGTGATGCCTCTCGCACTGAGATCAAGTGTCTTAGACCACTGCGCCACTAGGGATCCCCACTTGTGTTCTTGGTCACCTCCTGACCAATACCCTTCTCCCCCGATTGCTCAGTTTAGCAGGGCGGCTAGCTCTAGGAAGAGTCTTGGTGGCACCAAACTTCTTCCATTTAAGAATGATAGAAGCCACTGTGTTCACGGGGACATTCAATGCTGCAGAATTTTTTTTGTA
Organism: Salvelinus alpinus; assembly: GCF_045679555.1. Classification (NCBI taxonomy): domain Eukaryota; kingdom Metazoa; phylum Chordata; class Actinopteri; order Salmoniformes; family Salmonidae; genus Salvelinus; species Salvelinus alpinus. The sequence continues at coordinate 22,858,361 of NC_092107.1, forward strand.
CCCTTCCCCAGATCTATGCCTCGACACAATCCTGTCTCGGAACTCAACGGACAATTCCTTCGACCTAATAGCTTGGTTTTTGCTCTGACATGCACTGTCAACTGTGGAACCTTATATAGACAGGTGTGTGCCTTCCCAAATCATGTCCAATCAATTGAATTTACCACACGTGGACTCCAAGTTGTAGAAACACCAAGGATGATCAATGGAAACAGTATGCACCTAAGCTCAAATTTCAAGTGTCATAGGAAAGGGTTTGAATGCTTACGTAAATAAGGTATTTGTTTTTATTTGTTATAAATTTGCAAACATTTCCAAAAACTAGTTTTCGCTTTGTCATTATGGGGTATTGTGTGTAGATTGATGAGGGGGAAAAATTATTGAATCCATTTTAGAATAAGGCTGTAATGTAACAAAATGTGGAAGGGGTCTGAATACTTTACGAATGCACTGTATGGAGATAGTTTAGTGCCTAAAATAAGGGGATAAATACATATGTTTTCTTATCTTCCTTATATCTCTCAGATACACTTCAGAAAAAATGTATTTAGTTGGACCATCTTTATTGCTCCATATCGTGAATCTGTTACGCAATGCATTTCTATTGACTTATAGGAGTAATGCCAAATTCAATGTTTCATCCAATAATTGTTTCATATATTTTTTTGATACCTGAATGGGTCTTAAACTTCAAAATCAAAAAGCTAAATGATCCTTGGTATGACCATCTTAAAACAATTACGTATGTTAGCTTAGAATTCAATTCAATTAACAGGTGCCTTGTTAATTTGTGGAATTTCTTTCCTTCTTAATGCGTTTGAGCCAGTCAGTTGTGTTATGACATGGTAGGGGTGGTATACAGAAGATAGCCCAATTTGGTAAAAGTCAAAGTCCATATTAAGGGAAGAACAGCTCAAATAAGCAAAGAGAAATGACAGTCCATCATTACTTTAAGACATGAAGGTCAGTCAATCCAGAACATTTCTAGAACTTTGAAAGTTTCTTCAAGTGCAGTCGCAAAAACCATCAAGCGCTATGATGAAACTGGCTCTCATGAGGACCACCACAGTGTGTTTGTGATACCCAGAGTAGGTGAACAGATGATCTCCGCAAAGGCTGGGCGATATGACGATATATATCGTGTGACGATAGAAAAACGTCTATCGTTTCATATTATGCTCTATCGTTTATTTAGTTGTGTCGCAAATCACACTCTTTACGGCAATATTTTTTGTCAATTGGACGACGCTTTGCGTTCCGTGTGGAAGGAAATTTGCAACACAAACAACCATGGAGGAGAGTGAACGTGACACAGAGCATGGAGACACGGAGCTCCTACCTAAAAGGGGGGCTGCTTCAGTCGCATGGATGTGGTTTGAGTATGAAAAGTCTGACACGGACCAGAAAACCGTCCTCTGCAAAATATGCTGCAAGCCGATCCCGACAACAGGCTCAAACACCACTAACCTCTCTTACCACCTACGCAAGAATCATGTGAAACAGTACGGAGAGTCTACGAATGAGATCCAAAAAAGTACAGTCGAGTGCTCAAAACAAAGTTGTAAGAGGCTTTTGCCCGCGGCACACCATATGGCAAAGAATTACGAAGATGGAAGGAGATAACAGCTGCCGTTACAACTTACATCTGCAAATACATGGCCCCAATTTACACGGTCGAGAAATGGGGGTTTCGTGAGTTGGTGCTAACACTCAACCCAAGGTACAAAATGCAAATTGATATGTGACACGTATTAATGCCAAAATAACATGCAAAACAGGAAAGCCACCAAAAATATCCATAGATATATTTTAGGCCAATATTTATTTTGTTTGCTACTATAGTTGAAGTGTTTTCTATTTACCTTTTTAGACTTCATATATTTATATTTTATTACACGCTTAATTGAACATTTCCACAAAAGTTCTAAATAAAAGGAGAAATAATCAAATATGAGTAAGTACCTTTTATTTGTTGAGAATAATACAAAATCTAATAAGAAATAGGCCTTTACATGGCGTCATTTTATATAAACTATTTATTCATTGAATTTACAGAAAATGTGCTATATTGTGATATGTCTCGTTATCGGGATATGAGATTTTGGCCATTTCGCCCAGCCCTAATCTCCGCATGTGTGGTTCCCACCGTGAAGCATGGAGGAGGAGGAGGTGTGATGGTGCTTTGCTAGAGACACTGTTAGTGATTTATTTAGAATTCAAGGCACACTTAACCAGCATGGCTACCACAGCATTCTGCAGCAATAAGCCATCCCATCTGGTTTGTGCTTAGTGGGACAATCATTTGTTTTCAACAGGACAATGACCAAAAACACACCTCCAGGCTGTGTAAGGGCTATTTGACTAAGGAGAGTGATGGAGTGCTGCATCAGATGACATGGCCTCCACAATCACCCGACCTTAACCCAATTGAGACTAGTTGGACCACAGAGTGAAGGAAAAGCAGCCAACAAGTGCTCAGCATTAGTGGAAACTTCTTCAAGACTGTTGGAAAAGCATTCCTCGTGAAGCTGGTTGACAGAATCTCAAATATAAAATATAATTTGATTCGTTGAACACTTGTTTGGTTACTACATGATTCCATGTGTGCTATTTCATAGTTGTGATATCTTCACTATTACTCTACAAAGTAGAAAATAGCAATAATAAAGAAAAACCTTTGAATGAGTGTGTCCTTTTGGTACTACAGTTGAAGTTGGAAGTTTACATTCACCTTAGCCAAATACATTTAAACTCAGTTTTTCACAATTCCTGACATTTAAACCTAGTAAAAACTCCCAGTCTTAGGTCAGTTAGGATCACCACTTTATTTTAAGAATGTGAAATGTCAGAATAATAGTGGAGAGACTTATTGATTTCAGCTTTTATTTCTTTCATCACATTCCCAGTGTGTCAGAAGTTTACATACACTCAATTCGTATTTAGTAGCATTGCCTTTAAATTGTTTAACTTGGGTCAAACGTTTTGACTAGCCTTCCACAAACTTCCCACAATAAGTTGGGTGAATTTTGGCCCATTCTTGAGGTCAATGTCCATTTGGAAGACACATTTTCAACCAAGCATTAACTTCCTGACTGATGTCTTGAGATGTTGCTTCAAGATATCCACATAATTTCCCCTCCTCATGATGCAATTTATTTTGTGAAGTGCACCAGTCCCTCCTGCAGCAAAGCACCCACACAACATGATGCTGCCACCCCCGTGCTTCATGGTTGGGATGGGGTTCTTCGGCTTGCAAGCCTCCCCCTTTTTCCTCCAAACATAGCGATGGTCGTTATGGCCAAACAGTTCTATTTTTGTTTCATCAGACCAGAGGACATTTCTCCAAAAGGTACGATCTTCGTCCCCCATGTGCAGTTGCAAAACGTAGTCTGGCTTTTTTATGGCGGTATTGGAGCAGTGGCTTCTTCCTTGCTGAGCGGCCTTTCAGGTTATGTCGATATAGGACTCATTTTACTGTGGATATACACTGCTCAAAAAAATAAAGGGAACACTTAAACAACACAATGTAACTCCAAGTCAATCACACTTCTGTGAAATCAAACTGTCCACTTAGGAAGCAACACTGATTGACAATAAATTTCACATGCTGTTGTCCAAATGGAATAGACAAAAGGTGGAAATTATAGGCAATTAGCAAGACACCCCCAATAAAGGAGTGGTTCTGCAGGTGGTGACCACAGACCACTTCTCAGTTCCTATGCTTCCTGGCTGATGTTTTGGTCACTTTTGAATGCTGGCGGTGCTTTCACTCTAGTGGTAGCATGAGACGGAGTCTACAACCCACACAAGTGGCTCAGGTAGTGCAGCTCATCCAGGATGGCACATCAATGCGAGCTGTGGCAAGAAGGTTTGCTGTGTCTGTCAGCGTAGTGTCCAGAGCATGGAGGCGCTACCAGGAGACAGGCCAGTACATCAGGAGACGTGGAGGAGGCCGTAGGAGGGCAACAACCCAGCAGCAGGACCGCTACCTCCGCCTTTGTGCAAGGAGGAGCACTGCCAGAGCCCTGCAAAATGACCTCCAGCAGGCCACAAATGTGCATGTGTCTGCTCAAACGGTCAGAAACAGACTCCATGAGGGTGGTATGAGGGCCCGACGTCCACAGGTGGGGGTTGTGCTTACAGCCCAACACCGTGCAGGACGTTTGGCATTTGCCAGAGAACACCAAGATTGGCAAATTCGCCACTGGCGCCCTGTGCTCTTCACAGATGAAAGCAGGTTCACACTGAGCACGTGACAGAGTCTGGAGACGCCGTGGAGAACGTTCTGCTGCCTGCAACATCCTCCAGCATGACCGGTTTGGCGGTGGGTCAGTCATGGTGTGGGGTGGCATTTCTTTGTGGGGCCGCACAGCCCTCCATGTGCTCGCCAGAGGTAGCCTGACTGCCATTAGGTACTGAGATGAGATCCTCAGACCCCTTGTGAGACCATATGCTGACACATGCACATTTGTGGCCTGCTGGAGGTCATTTTGCAGGGCTCTGGCAGTGCTCCTCCTTGCACAAAGGCAGAGGTAGCGGTCCTGCTGCTGGGTTGTTGCCCTCCCTCCTACTGCAGAACCACTCCTTTATTGGGGGTGTCTTGCTAATTGCCTATAATTTCCACCTTTTGTCTATTCCAATTGCACAATAGCATGTGAAATTTATTGTCAATCAGTGTTGCTTCCTAAGTGGACAGTTTGATTTCACAGAAGTGCGATTGACTTGGAGTTACATTGTGTTGTTTAAGTGTTCTCTTTATTTTTTTGAGCAGTGTAGATACTTTTGTACCTGTTTCCTCCAGCATCATCACAAGGTCCTTTGCTGCTGTTCTGGGATTGATTTGCACTTTTCGCACCAAAGTACGTTCATCTCTAGGAGACAGAACGTGTCTCCTTCCTGAGCAGTATGACGGCTGTATGGTCCCATGGTGTTTATACTTGCGTACTATTGTTTGTACAGATGCTCCCAAGGATGATCCAGACTTGTGGAGGTCTACAATTTCTTTTGATTTTCCCATGATGTCAAGCAGGGGCAGTGAGTTTGAAGGTAGGCCTTGAAATACATCCACAAGGACACCTCCAATTGACTCAAATTATGTCAATTAGCCTATCAGAAGCTTCTAAAGCCATGCCATAATTTTCTGGAGTTTTCCAAGCTGTTTAAAGGCACAGTCAACTTAGTGTATGTAAACTTCTGACCCACTGGAATTGTGATACAGTGAATTGTAAGTGAAATAATCGGTCTGTAAACAATTGTTGGAAAAATGACTTGTGTCGTGCACAAAGTAGATGTCCTAACCTACTTGCCAAAACTATCGTTTGTTAACAAGAAATTTGTGGAGTGGTTGAAAAACAAGTTATAATGACTCCAACCTAAGTGTATGTAAACTTCCCATTTCAACTGTATATGTGGTTGTTATACCTACTTTCGTTAAATGCCCTGATTGTAAGTCGCTCTGGGTAATAAAGTCTGCTAAATGACTTAATGCCATCGAATGAATAAAGACACCGTTGTACAAGAAAATATAAAAATATCTACTTTATTACAGAGGTTCCAGAAAGTTTATTACCCTACTATACTACTACTACTTTACATGTATAACGTTATTGTTAAATCTAACAATACAAGTTTATAAATATTTTGGTACCCTTCCCCATATATTTGCCTCGGCACAATCCTGTCTCGGCGCTCAACAGACAATTCCTCCAACCTCATGGCTTGGTTTTTGCTCTGACATGCACTGTCAACTGTGGAACCATATATAGACAGGTGCGTGCCTTTCCAAATCATGTCCAATCAATTGAATTTACCACAAGCGGAATCCAATGAAGTTTTAGAAACATCTTAGACCATGTCATCATATACTACTAGAACTACTTTACATGTTTAATGCTATTGTTAAATCTCATTGATTCTATGGAGAGGGCCAACGGGTAACAGTCTAGTTTCAGTCATTGATAAGGTTGGATAGCCTTGCATTAAGGAGGAGTGAGGAATGTGGGCTGAGGTAATAGAACTGACAAGGAACAATTTTTTAACACACACCACCTAAGTTCCTGCCTAGCAACAGAGATGTATTGGCTGTCTAGATCTGCAAAGAGGAGACTCCGCCTAATAGGAGGGTATAAATACTTGTGCTGGTAGAAACATGTTTTTGTCTTTTCAGCTGTTTGACCCAGTGGGTGAATAAACTTGGTTTGAGCAATGAGTAGTGTTTAGTTTTTTTTCATTCTGTCAGAACCTAACAAAGGGCACGGGGGTAAATGAGAATGCAAAGCCCCATGCTACAGTATATTGGTGCTCTTGCTATCCCTGTCATTCTTTAATGCGTTTATTTACTCATCCACTAATTTGTACATCCATTCATTCTTCAATTGTTCAGTTGATAGTTCTTATATAACATTCACTCATGTTGTTCACCACATTGACGTTATATTCAGTCGTTCCAACCCATCCACTTATTATTGCTATCATCTGTTGTCTTACCATACATTATTTCCAGTGGAAGACAGGGTTGGTGGCGAGGTTTGAGGTTCATCTTGTTTCGCTGTTCCCCATCATGAGCAATAGAGCACAATTTGTTTTCTACATTGTGTTTCGGGAACTACATGCACGTAAGTAGCATCCAGGTGAAGTTCGGTGGCCGCAGGAAACACAACCTATTAGATTACAGATAGACCCAACTGCAGCCAATCCAGTTAGAAAAATACACAATTGCAGCCTACGGGATTACAGAGCAACACAGCTGTAGCCTATAGACTTACAGAGAAACAGAGGAGTATAACGCTCTCAGGAACAGGCCCATTGGGATGGTGCTGGTGTGTGTTTGGAGGAGTGGGGGTTCTTGTTTAACATGGGTAGTACCTAGAATCCACATAACAACATTCAAAATGTTCAACAAAAGAGCAAAAACCCATGAGGTGGACAGAAATATATAGGATGATATGTAAAGAAGCAGATTTCCCATTAATAAGGAATACAAAAATATTGGACATGTTTCAGTTAAAATTCAAAAAGCACAGATATAAACCATGTTAAATAATCTTGACTTTTAAAACAAACAATTGACATTATATATTCAATAATTTACAGAGATTGTTTGTCAAAGTCTTCAGCAGCAAGTATGACAGAAAATATGCCCTTTTTTTTGTGTGTGAACCTATTACAGTCCATGTTTTCCTGCAAAAATAAAATGAAAAATAAAATGAAAACGTCGAAAGCAACTTTACTGGCTTCCAAGCCTTTACAGAGGTGCCTCTACGGAAGAGACTGTTACAATGTAGCCCTACGAGTTGATATGATACGCTCCAACCACATACACTTGGTAACAATGCCGTACCAGTGACAACTTTCCGTCGTCACAAAATAACAATGTTAGAAATCCACAGCAACATAGAGTTGGCTCTGCCATTAGATCTGTGAAAGCCATTACGGGTTTCAGCTAGACAGTTATACCGTGTCAGTATTAGTACCAACAGCTCCGATATGGGACTATTCCTGCCTGACTGGATGTTTAGATGACAACACTATTGACATTGTGTGTCTATATAACATGTAACACATTATTTAAGAGGATCCTCTAAAGAACCTATTTACAAACTACTAGAATGAAGCACAATTTGTTGCTGACAGGGACATGGAAGAACCCAGTAGCATGTAACAGAAGACAAAGTTCAAGTAACCCTAGTGACTACTGTAGCCATTTGGAGGCTTGGTATGATGCTGTGGAAGCATCAGAGTTGTGTGGTGGGGACACTGGCCTGGAAGCCAAACTGGCCAAAATGTAAATAAAATGTAAATGACCGTAACAAGAAACAAAAGCAACAAAAAGCCAATAAGTGATTAAAAAAAATATATATATGACGTGGGGGACTGGGCAGGTTTGAGACTGGGCAGTCCTCAGGTGAGACTGGGCAGGTTTGCCGCTTTGTTGCCTGAGGAAGTGGTGCGGTGAGGCGGAGTACCGTTGAGTAGTACCATACCGGTGCTAAGAGGAGGAGCTGGGTTACAGCATCAACACTGCAGGTCCGGGTTGTGAGGTCCAGGTTATGGATTGTGAGGTTTGGTTTACAATGTCCAAGCTGTGAAGTCTGGATTGCAAAATCCGGATGAAGAAGTAAGGATTGTGAAATCCAGATTACGAGGTCTGGATTGTAATGTCCAGTAATAGTTTTGTCCCGTCTGGTTTGTGGGGCCTGACTGGTGAGGTCTGGTTGTGAATCTGTGAGGTCCATTCTATGAGGTCTGTTCTATGACAAGGAAGTCTAAATTCACTGGAGAGCACCCATCTTCATTCTGTTAGAGAGAAAAAAGACACATTTTAGAAAAGAGATAACAGATTCCACCTGAAAGACGACAATACAAAGCCATGTTTATTGTGTGTGAGTGAGTGAGTGAGAGAGAGATGGGGGGGTGGGGGAATCAGCTCATCTTCATGGACTTACCAGGAACAGTGTGCACTCAGACAGTCTCTCTCCCTCCCTCAACTTTCCTGGGCTGTCTGGGTCTAAGAGGAAAGGGTTGACAAATCAGCATCACCGTTTCCCTGGCAACCAGCAGTAGCACACAGGAGGATATGGGGTGGGAGTGCTAGATTTGGGTGACCAAACCAATTGGCGTATAGGGGTAGGCATCTCCCTGCAACCTTCCCATATGCATCTCCCACTCAACCCCCCCACACAAAGCACCCCTAAACTGTGTGTTTGTGACAGGGCTGTAGGAATGTCCTGTTCCTAGTCCTTCCCTCTAGCCTATCTGATCCAGTTATATATATATATATATATATATGAATGAGGGAGAGAGAAAGAAAGACGGCTGCAGGCAATGACGTCCCTGTCTGTCCCCGTCTGTCTAGAGATGTGATTACACCATTAGACTGACGGGGACATCCAGCATCAGCAGCCCCATCCCGCTCATCACTCACCCAGAGGTGTCTCTCTCTCTCACTAACACACACTGTGCCAGCTATACCAAATCACTTCCACTAATGTCAACCTATTATGGCCATTATCACAAATTACAACTTGCACACACACACCTCTGGCCTGGGTTCTAGAGCTATGGGCTGCTACAGTAGGTTGGTTCGCTGCAAACTTCCCCTTGCCATGCTGCTGCCCCCTCTCTTCATCCTCTCCCTCTCCCCCTCCTGGTGCTGAGGGGCTGGTACACTGTTCTCTCCATCTCATCTTTCAATGCATATTTTTCTGACAGCTGCTGCTTTCCTAGAATCCAGGTCAGGTGCATGCAGGGAGAACGAGAGGGTATGAGATTGACACACAGTGTCTGTCACACAGCTAGCTACAGGTTCCAGGTCACAACCACTGGACAGTGGACACTAGTGTGTCACCTGCTCTTTACATGACAGACTGACCAGGTGAATCCAGGTGAGAGCTATAATCCCTTATTGATTTCACCTGTTAAATCCACTTCAAATCAGTGTAGACGAAGAGGAGCCGACAGGTTAAAGGATTTTTAAGACTTGAGACATGGATTGTGTGTGTGCAATTCAGAGGGTTAATTAAGTATCTTTGAACGGGGTATGGTAGTACTGTAGGTGCCAAGCGCACTAGTTTGTGTCAAACTGCAACGGTGCTGGGTCAAACAGTTTCCTGTGTGTATCAATAATGGTCCACCACCCAAGGGACATCCAGCCAACTTGACACAACTGTGGGAAGCATTGGAGTCAACATGGGCCAGCATCCCTGTTGAACGCTTTCGGCACCTTGTAGGCGGGGGGGGGCGCAACTTAATATTAGGAAGGTGTTCTTAAGGTTTTGTACACTCAGTGTATGTTTGGACCTCCGGGGGTAGTACACCCCAATCTATTACAGAATGTAATATAATAGCCTGTAATGTGTCTACACTTGGTCTAGGTCAGGAATCTTCAACTAGAGGGCCAGAAAATTCTAAACTGCAAATTGACCGCAAGAAATCCAAATGGATATAATATTTTACCAAAACAGAATCATTTCAAACCTTGCTAACATTTGCATACGATAACATACTGTATATTTCTCTCTTATAAGTGGGAATACTTTGGAACAGATTTCCAAAATTAAAATCACTTGGAGCTGATTTGCTGGTGTTTTTACAGTCTTATGTCGTTCCCCTTTGTGTCATAAAAAAAAAATGGCCACCAGTTGGGGAACCCTGGTCTAGGTGCTCTAGGATATAGGCTAGTTTGTCATCTGACTGTGAAATCTGATTGAAGATATCGGTGTCAATTGACAAGTGAATATAGGCCAAACGTTTATAAAAATTGTGGCTGAAACATGCTGCCGGAAGGGACGTGTACTCAGCAGGAGCTGGAGAGAGGTGGGACTGGGCCTCTGTGCAAAGCTGTAGGAAAAGAGGGAGTCCCAGCGCAGCGCTTGGGTCCTCAGCAGAGCTGGAGGAGTGATGTGGGTCCCATCTTGGAGGAGAATGAGAAACATCCTCACTCAGTGTACAGCCACATTTTTACTCCATGCAAGTACACAAGAATGCAATTAGGTATGCAAAATGGTGATCCTGCGTACTTGCATCAAGCTACAAATTGCTGGGCTGTACACATTTGCATATTTTTGCATTAGAACAGCTAATTTCCTTAGCTTGTGTCGCTCTCAGAGCACACCCCAACACTCACAATTTTTACAGATCCAAAATGTTTCGGTCAAATACATTTAAACTCAGTTTTTCACAATTCCTGACATTTAATCATAGTAAAATTCCCTGTCTTAGGTCAGTTAGGATCACCTCGTTATTTTAAGAATGTAAAATGTCAGAATAATAGTAGAGAGAATGATTTATTTCAGCTTTTATTTCTTTCATCACAATCCAGGAAATTTGGTTGTGCTATTAGATGAAGCAGTGTTAACACATTAAGTTGTTGTATAAAAAAATATATATATATATCTGGCATTGAATTCACATTTAAACATTGTTATGCTTTTAAATGGTTAAAACATTGGGAATTCAATTCTGGCTGTCTGTGTGGGTGAAAATAGGTTGGAATGTCATTGATCAACGTATCTACCAAATACTACCCAATTCTCCCCGTTGAACTGACGTGGTGTGCCCAGTGAAATAGGCCTAAACATGTCTACAACATCATATGCAGATTCAGTGTGCAGAATGACATGCGCGCGCACACACACACACGCTATGGCAACACTAGTCAGGAGCTCCTTTTAAGGGATCAACTCCACACGAGAGCAGGGGGCAGAATTGCCAGGGCTTAGGCGTGCATGGGTGGGGGGGGGGGTTACACTTTTAGCCTATGCACATCCCCAGTGAGGGGATAGCATTACCATCGCGCACAGAGGAGCGACCACAAAATGCGTCGACATTCTCTCCAACCTACGTCAGACCACAGGTCATGTTCAGAAACCGGACATCTAGCACTCAATCACTTACTCAGCCCCACAGGACCAAATATCTGCACCGTCTCAAGTGTGTGCACACATAAGAGAGCACCACAACACACAGGCTAAAATATAAGCACACATTCAGTTGGCTAGGCCAAGCCTCGATATCAATTCATATGCGTTTCTCTGTATTAAAGCCTGGAACTACATACAAACACAGCACTTTGTATGTCTCTGTCGGTCTGTCTGTCACACCAGCAATACAACGCCATCCACTCATTTCAACTGTTAATGACCAACTATTGAAATATCTCAACTAAATAAATAGTAAAATGCTTGACTGAGAGTCTGAGACGTCAGCTAACCTATAGGCTAACGCTCATAGGTTGAGTCTAAACCATCTCCAAGATGTGCTCTAGCCTAGCGGCACTATGATAACATCAATTACTTTAAACCCTTTAGAACCCCGTCGACGGCCATTCTTTAAATAAGTTTAGAGGCCGCAAACGGCATTTTCTGACAATGCCTATGTGTGTCAATATCGCAAAATGAACTGGCTAACAACCTATTGTCGTATTTAAGTGGCTGTTGTCATCGACCAGCAACCGGAAACGGGGTATGCTGTCAGAATGACAGCGCCAAAGCAGTCACGGCGCTTCACTTTGGAAGAGCCTGCATCTATGTTGGTTACGGATATGGATTTGGACACGTTCTTGCACTTTGAAAGCACTGATGATTTCGAAATGAGTGAAATACAGTGGAAGTCGGAAGTGTACATACATCTTAGCAAAATACAATTAAACTCAGTCCTCAAGTCCTGACATTTAATCCTAGTAAAAATGTCCTGTCTTATGTCAGTTAGGATCACCATTTTATTTTAACAATGTGAAATGTCAGAATAATAGTAGAGAGAATGAATTATTTCAGCACTGATTTCTTTCATCACATTCCCAGTGGGTCAGAAGTTTACAAACACTCAATTCGTATTTGGTAGCATTGCCTTTAAATTGTTTAACTTGAGTCAAATGTTTTGTGTAGCCTTCCACAAGCTTCCCACAATAAGTTGGGTGAAGTTTGGCTCATTCCTCCTGACAGAGCTGGTGTAACTGAGTCAGGTTTTTAGGCCTCCTTGCTCGCACCCGCTTTTTCAGTTCTGCCCACAAATGTTCTATAGGATTGAGGTCAGGGCTTTGTGATGGCCACTCCAATACCTTGACTTTGTTGTCCTTAAGCCATTTTGCCACAACTTTGGAAGTTTGCTTGGGGTCATTGTCCATTTGGAAGACCCATTTGCGATCAAGCTTTAACTTCCTGACTGATGTCTTGAGATGTTGCTTCAATATATCCACATCATTTTCCTTTCTAATGATGCCATCTATTTTGTGAAGTGCAGCAGTCCCTCCTGCAGCAAAGCACCTCCACAACATGATGCTGCCACCCCCGTGCTTCACGGTTGGGATGGTGTTCTTAGTCTTGCAAGCCTCCCCCTTTTTCCTCCAAACATAACGATGGTCATTATGGCCAAACAGTTCTATTTTTGTTTCATCAGACCAGAGGACATTTCTCCAAAAAGTACGATCTTTGTCCCCATGTGCAGTTGCAAACCATAGTCTGGATTTTTTATGGCGGTATTGGAGCAGTGGCTTCTTCCTTGCTGAGCGGCCTTTCAGGTTATGTCGATATAGGACAAATTCTACTGTGGATATAGATGCTTTTGGACCGGTTTCCTCCAGCATCTTCACACGGTCCATTGCTGTTGTTCTGGGATTGATTTGCACTTTTCGCACCAAAGTATGTACATCTCTAGGAGACAGAACCCGTCTCCTTCCTGAGCAGTATAACGGCTGCGTGGTCCCATGGTGTTTATACTTGCATACTATTGTTTGTACAGATGAACGTGGTACCTTCAGGTGTTTGGAAATTGCCTTCAAGGATAAACCAGACTTGTGGAGGTCTACAATTTTCTTTGAGGTCTTGGCTGATTTCTATTGATTTTCCCATGATGTCAAGCAAAGAGGCACTGAGTTTGAAGGTAGGCCTTGAAATACATCCACAGGTACACCTCCAATTGACTCAAATGATGTCAATTAGCCTATCAGAAGCTTCTAAAACCATGACATACATTTCTGGAATTTTCCAAGCTGTTTAAAAGGCACAGTCAACTTAGTGTATGTAAACTTCTGACCCACTGGAATTGTGATTCAGTGAGTTATAAGTGAAATAATTGTTCTATAAACAATTGCTGGAAAAATTACTTGTCATGCACCAAGTAGATGTCCTAAACGACTTGCCAAAACTATAGTTTGTTAACTTCTTATGGCTGGGGGGCAGTATTGAGTAGCTTGGATGAATAAGGTACCCAGAGTAAACTGCCTGCTACTCAGGCCCAGAAGCTAAGATATGCATACTATTAGTAGATTTGGATAGAAAACACTCTGAAGTTTTTAAAACTGTTTGAATGATGTCTATGAGTATAACAGAACTCATATGGCAGGCAAAAACCTGAGAAAAAATCCAACCAGGAAGAGGGAAATCTAAGGTTTGTAGGTTTTTAAGTCTTTGCCTATACAGTGTAAAATTTGGTCCGATTGCACTTCCTAAGACTTCCACTAGATGTCAACAGTCTTTAGAACCTTGTTTCAGTCTTCTACTATGAAGGGGGAGCGAATAAGAGCTGTTTGAACCAGGTGTCTGGCAGAATGCCATGAGCTAAGTCTCGCGAGCTGCATTCCCTTTAATTTCTAAAGACAAAGGAATTATCCGGTTGGAACATTATTGAAGATTTATGATAAAAACATCCTAAAGATTGATTATATACATCGTTTGACATGTTTCTACGAACTGTAATATAACTTTTTTGACTTTTCGTCTGGACCTAGTGCTCGCGCCTTGTGAATTTGGATTTGTGAACTAAACGCGCGAAAAAAAGGAGGTATTTGGACATAAATGGACTTTAACATACATCTTGAATAACGTTCCAAACGGAGAATTACATTGACTTCAGTTGAGCGATGGAACGGAGCTGCCTCCCACGTGAACGCGCGTGGTCACCTCATGGCTTTGGTTACTCATTCCTGTCTCCTTCGGCCCCCCTTCACAGCAGAGTCATCAGACAAAGTTCTATTGACTGTTGACATCTAGTGGAAGCCGCAGGAAGGGAAATTCATCCATATCTCACTGTAATATCAATGAGAGCTTGGTTGAAAAACGACCAGCCTCAGAAAAATTCCAAACAGGAAGTGGAACTTCTCAGGTTTTTGCCTGCCATATGAGTTATGTTATACTCACAGACATAATTCAAATAGTTTTAGAAACTTCAGAGTGATTTCTATCCAATACTAATAATAATATGCATATATTAGCAACTATGACTGAGGAGCAGGCCGTTTACTCTGGGCACCTCTGTGCACCTTTCATCCAAGCTACTCAATACTGCCCCTGCAGCCATAAGAAGTTAATGACTCCAACCTAAGTGTATGTAAACTTCCGACTACACCTGTATGTAAACAGCAGATGCATGTATGGTGTTGTCGATGTTAGATGCTGTGAAATTTAGGGAATAGCTCTCAGATGAGCAAATCCTGTCATGGTACAAGTGAGCACATCAGCGGTAGAGCTTGAATGATTGCTCTCTGTCTCATGGAAATAGCTGACTATATACAGCTAAACACTGCAACTAACTAGTTGGTTGTTTAGTCTTGTTTCTACTGATGTAATTCACATGGAAACGGCCCAAGCTGCTTGCTATAACTAGGTAGCTAGTTAATCTGGCAGGCCAGAAAAAATTGTGGTAAATTTAGGCTGCGCTTGCAAATAGTCAACCTCTGCTGTTGCTTTCACTATCAAGTCATGCAGACAACCAGCTAACTAGCAGCCAAAATGGAGATTAGAGTCATGTGTGTTAATCTGTTGGGCTTAGGTTAGGGTTTTTCATGTTTGCTGTTGTGTTATGGTAAAAGCCTGCGTAGTGGAGCTCATATGATACTGAGTTGCAGTGATATTTGTATAGATAGCCAGCTAAGAGGTTGCTTTTTTTGTCCCTATTCACTTGGAAATTGTCCAGCTTTGTAACTAATTCAACAAGTTGACTGGAGGCAACATTGTGCTTTGCTTGTGACGCTGTCACTTAATCGTCTTACTCCCTCCCTACAAAGACAACCATCAAAATACATGAAAGAACTATTCTAAGCCTGTTTGGCTAAATTGCAAGTGTTGTCTTAATCATCTTTTATTGTCAACATCCTAAATAAAAAATTGTTGATGTATTTGTATTTATTATGGACCCCCACTGGGATCCAGCAAAATTAAGGCAGTTTATACAATTTTAAAAACATTACAATACATTCACAACACAGTGTGCGCCCTCAGGCTCCTACTCCACCACTACCACATATCTACAGTACTAAATCTGTGTGTATGTGTGAGTATAGTACGTATGTTATCGTGTGTGTTTGCACGCGTCTGTGCCTATGTTTGCGTTGCTTCACAGTTCCCGCTGTTAGGTGTTATTTTTTAAATCGTTTTTTAAAAATCAAATTTTACTGCTTGCATTAGTTACTTGATGTGGAATACAGTTCCATGTAGTCATGGCTCTATGTAGTACTGTGCCCCTCCCATAGTCTGTTGTGGACTTGGGGACTGTGAAGAGACCTCTGGTGGCATGTCCTGTGTGGTATGCATGGGTGTCTGAGCTGTGTGCCTGTAGTTTAGACAGACAACTCGGTGCATTCAACATGTCAAAACCTCTCATAAATACAAGTAGTGATGAAGTCAATCGCTCCTCCACTTTGAGCCAGGAGAGATTGACATAGGTATTATTAATATTAGCTCTCTGTGTACATCCAAGGGCCAGCTGTGCTAACCTATTCTGAGCCAATTGCAATTTTCCTAAGTCCTTTTTTGTGGCACCTGACCAAACGACTGAACAGTAGTCAAGGTGTGACAAAACTACGCCTGTAGGACCTGCCTTGATGATAGTGTTGTTAAGGCGGCAGAGAATTGCTTTATTGTGGACATACTTCTCCCCGTGTTAGCTACTGTTGTATCAATATATTTTGACCATGACAGCTTACAATTTAGGGTTACTCCAAGCAGTTTAGTCATCTCAACTTGCTCAATTTCCACATTATTTATTACAAGATGTAGTTGTTTAGTGAATGTTTTGTCCCAAATACAATGCATTTAGTTTTAGAAAAATGTAGGGCTCACTTATTCCTTGCCACCCACTCTGAACCTAACTACAGCTCTTTGTTAAGTGTTGCAGTCATTTCAGTCGCTGTAGTAGCTGACGTGTATAGTGTTGAGTCATCCGCATACATAGACACTCTGGCTTTACTCAAAGTCAGTGGCATATCGTTAGTAAAAATGTTAAATAGCAAGGGGCCTAAACAGCTACCCTGGGTAATTCCTAATTCTACCTGGATTATGTTTGAGAGGTTTCCATTAAAGAAAACCCTCTGCGTTCTGTTCTACAAGTAACTCTTTATCCACATTGTAGCAAGGGGTGCAAAGCCATAACACATACTTTTTTTTCCAGCAGCAGACTATGATCGATAATGTCAAAAGCTAGCCCCCACAATCTTTTATCATCAATTTCTCTCAGCCAGTCAATCATTTGTGTAAATGCTGTGCTTGTTGAGTGTCCTTCCCTATAAGAGTGCTGAAAGTCTTGTCAATTTGTTTACTGTGAAATAGCATTGTATCTGGTCAAACACTAAGGGTTGGTAACAGGCTGGTTGGTCGGCTATTTGAGCCAGTAAAGGGGGCTTTACTATTCTTGGGTAGTGGAATGACTTTAGCTTCCCTCCAGGCCTGAGGGCACACGCTCTCTAGTAGGCATAAATTGAAGAGGTGGCAAATAGGAGTGGGAATAGTCTGCTATTATCCTCAGTAATTTTACATCCAGATTGTCAGACCCCGTTGGCTTGTCATTGTTGATAGACAACAATAATTTTTCACCTCTTCCACACTGACTTTACGTAATTCAAAAGTACAATTCTTGTCTTTCATAAATTGATCCTATATACTTGGATGTGTAGTGTCAGTGTTTGTTGCTGGCATGTCATACCTAAGTTTGCTTATCGTGCCAGTGAAAAAGTCA
The DNA here is from genome assembly GCF_045679555.1 of Salvelinus alpinus. Taxonomy (NCBI): domain Eukaryota; kingdom Metazoa; phylum Chordata; class Actinopteri; order Salmoniformes; family Salmonidae; genus Salvelinus; species Salvelinus alpinus. Next base: position 22,875,806 of record NC_092107.1, read on the forward strand.
TGAAAGTAGTTGGCAATATCAGTGGGCTTTGTGATGATGACCATCTGATTCAATGAATGATGGAGCCGTCAATGATGAATGATGGAGAGCCCCCCTCCCAAATTTAATTTAAGGTGCCCCAAAGCTTTTTACTAGCATTTTTTATATAATTGATCTTTGTTTCATAGTATAGTTTTTTAAATTTAGTTTATTCACCTGACTTCCTTCTGCAGTACGTTTGCCAATCAGTTGGGCTGCCAGACTTATTTGCCATACCTTTCAACCATACAATTTTTGATTCCTCATCAATCCATGGGGATTTAACAGTTTTTAGTCATTTTCTTAATAGGTGTGTGCTTATTAGTAACTGCTTTAAAGTAACTGCTTATTGGATACTGCTTTAAAGCAAATTTCTGCAGCATTAGTAAAGATGTGAGCAATACATGTTGATGATTTAATTCCTGTGCTATTTGTAACTACCCTGGTAGGTTGACTGACAACCTGAACCAGGTTGCAGGCACTGCTTACAGTTTGAATTTTTTTCTTGAGTGGGCAGCTTGATGATAGCCAATCAATATTTAAAAATGACCCAGAAAATATACTTCTGTTGATAACACAAACTCAGCAAAAAAAGAAATGTCCCCTTTTCAGGACCCTGTCTTTCAAAGATAATTCATAAAAATCCAAATAACTTCACAGATCTTCATTGTAAAGGGTTTAAACACTGTTTCCCATGCTTGTTCAATGGAACAAACAATTTATGAACATGCACCTGTGGAACGGTCGTTAACACACTAACAGCTTACAGACGGTAGGCAATTAAGGTCACAGTTATGAAAACATAGGACACTAAAGAGGCCTTTCTATTGACTGAAAAACACCAAAAGAAAGATGACCAGGGTCCCTGCTCATCTGCGTGAACGTGCCTTAGGCATGCTCCAAGGAGGCATGAGGACTGCAGATGTTGCCTAGGCAAAAAATTGCAATGTCCGTACGGTGAGACAACTAAGACAGCGCTACAGGGAGACAGGAAGGACAGCTGATCGTTCTCGCAGTGGCAGACCACGTGTAACAACACCTGCACAGGATCGTTACATCCGAAAACACCTGCGGGACAGGTACAGGATGGCAACAACAACTGCCCGAGTTACACCAAGAATGCACAATCCCTCCATCAGTGCTCAGACAGTCCAGCCTCTCTCAGCCTGTTGCGGGCAGAGGGTTTGTAGGCCTGGTCCTCACCAGACATCACCGGCAATAACATTGCCTATGGGCACAAACCCACCGTCGCTGGACCAGACAGGACTGGCAAAAAGTGCTCTTCACTGACGAATTACAGTTTTGTCTCACATGGGGTGATGGTCGGATTCACGTTTATCGTCGAAGGAATGAGCGTTACACCGAGGCCTGTACTCTGGAGCGGGATCGATTTGGAGGTGGTTCCGTCATGGTCTGGGGCGGTGTGTCACCGCATCATCAGACTGAGCTTGTCGTCATTGCAGGCAATCTCAACGCTGTGCGTTACAGGGAAGACCTCCTCCTCCCTCATGTGGTACCCTTCCTGCAGGCTCATCCTGACATGACCCTGCAGAATGACAATGCCACCAGCCATACTGCTCGTTCTGTGCGTGATTTCCTGCAAGACAGGAATGTCAGTGTTCAGGGACACATTCCCTTTGTTCAGGGACACATTATTCCATTTCTGTTAATCACATGTTCAGTTTATGTCTCAGTTGTTAAATATTATGTTCATACACATATTTACACATGTTAAGTTTGCTGAAAATAAACACAGTTGACAGTGAGAGGATGTTACATTTTTTGCCGAGTGTACATTATCAAGCATTTCATACATATTATCCAGATACTGACTGTTAGCACTTGGTGGTCTATAGCAGCTTACCACAAGAATGGTCTTTGGGTGAGGCAGATGAACCTATAGCCATATTACTTCAACATAATTTGAACATTAGATCGTGTCTAAGCTTTACAGGTATGTGGTTCGGAATATAGACCGCAACAACACACCCGTTGGCATTTGTCTTTTCGGAAATTGTTATAACCATGTATCGCTACCACAGTATCAAAGGTATTAAGTGAGTTTCAGTTATAGTCAGAATATGAAAGTAATCTGTTACAAGCAAGTTATTGACTTAATGGACCTTGTTTCTTAGGCTACATACAGTTGAAGTTGGAAGTTTACATACACTTAGCTTGGAGTCATTAAAACTAGTTTTCAACCACTCCACAAATTTCTTGTTAACAAAGTATAGTTTGGCAAGTCGGTTAGGACATCTACTTTGTGCATGAAAACAAGTAATTTTCCAACAATTGTTTACAGACAGATTATTTCGATATCACAATTCCAGTGGGTCAGAAATGTACATACAATAAGTTGACTGTGCCTTTAAACAGCTTGGAAAATTCATGGCTTTAGAAGCTTCTGATTGGCTCAAATGATGTCAATTAGCCTATTGAAGGTGTACCAGTGGATGTATTTCAAGGCCTTCAAACTCCGTGCCTCTTTGCTTGACATCATGGGGAAATCAAAATAAATCAGCCAAGACCTCAGAAAAACAATTGTAGACCTCCACAAGTCTGGATCTTCCTTGGGAGCAATTTCCAAAAGCCTGAAGGTACCACATTCATCTGTACAAACAATAGTACGCAAGTATAAACACCATGGGACCATGCAGCTGTCACACCGCTCAGGAAGGAGACCTGTTCTGTCTCCTAGAGATTAACTTACTTTTGTATGAAAAGTGCAAATCACAACAGCAAAGGACCTTGTGAAGATGCTGGAGGAAGCAGGTACAAAAGTATCTATATTCACAGTAAAACTAATCCTATAGCCACTGCTCCAAAACAGACATAAAGCCAGACTACGGTTTGCAACTGCATATGGCGACAAAGATCGTACTTTATGGAAAAATGTCCTCTGGTCTGATGAAACAAAAATAGAATTGTTTGGCCATAATGACCATCATTATGTTTTGAGGAAAAAGTGGGATGCTTGCAAGCCGAAGAACACCATCCCAACCGTGAAGCACGGGGGTGGCAGCATCATTGTGTGAGGGTGCTTTGCTGCAGGAGGGACTGGCGCACTTCACAAAATAGATGGCATCATGAGGTAGGAAAATTATGTGGATATATTGAAGCAACATCTCAAGACATCAGTCAGGAAGTTAAAGCTCGGTCACAAATGGGTCTTCCAAATGGACAATGACCCCAAGCATACTTCCAAAGTTGTGGCAAAATGGCTTCAGGACAACAAAGTCAAGGTACTGGAGTGGCCATCACAAAGCCCTGACCTGTGCGAGCAAGGAGGCCTACAAACCTGACTCAGTTACACCAGCTCGGTCAGGAGGAATGGGCCAAATTCCCCCAACTTACTGTGGGAAGCTTGTGGAAGGCTACCTGAAACGTTTGACCCAAGTTAAACGTCTTAAAAGGCAAGGCTACCAAATGTAAACTTCTGACTCACTGGGAATATGATGAAAGATATAAAAGCTGAAATAAATCACTCTACTATTATTCTGACATTTCACATTCTTAAAATAAAGTGGTGATCCTAACTGACCTAAAACATGGCATTTTTACTAGGATTAAATGTCAGGAATTGTTAAAAACTGAGTTGAAATGTATTTGGCTAAAGTGTATGTAAACTTCGACTTCAACTGTATGTGTAAATGTATTTTGCGATGCGTCCGGTCTGGTCAGCAGTTGTGACCTTGTAATGCTACCACTGTATCAAAGGTATTATCTAAGTGAGATTCAGAGATTGTCAGAATATGAATGTTAATCTGTTACTAGCAAATTATTGATTTCATAAACCTTGTTTCTTAAACTACATATGTTAACGCATGCTATTTTGAGCACTTTTCATCTGGAATGCATAGTTATTTTTATTGCTTTCCTGGGAAGCTTAGCAATAGTAGACATGCTCATGTTATTTATGTTATTGCTGGGTGAGCTGCACACTGAACTTCCTCCTAGGGCACACCGGCTCAGTGCTGACATGTGTGGAATCTATAAAACAGTTGTGCCACATACTTTAACTTTTTACCATCTATGAAAAGTCATCTGACCATGGGTCTTCAAGTGTGTTTAACCTATATAGCCTTTACGGTTATAATATGATCCTGTTGATCATCCATGAACGTCTCTGTGTGCTTTATCCTGTCTGATTATCCATCAGTCTGACTTAAATATGCACACCATTAACTGAGAAACAATCTGGCCACAAAAGACTTTGATTGATTGGCTGATTGAAAGTGCTGTATAGCATCCTGATAATAGGAGGAAGAAGAGAGTGGAGGGAGAGGAAGAGGGAGAGGAAGACGGAGAGTGAGAGAGGAAGAAGAGAGTGAAGAGGGAGGTGTGGAAGGAGGGGAGTGTGGATGAAGAGTAACATGGAGAGAAAGTGAAATTAAAGTTAGAACGGTATCTACGGGGGCAACCGCCCAGCCTACTTTTCAGTTGAGTGCGTCTGCCCCAAGTCCCACCATTCACCATTGCACCACACAGCCTGGGCCTAAAGTGACATTGGCAGGGGTTTTGAAACTGGTAGGAGTCTTATCTGGTGTTTGTGCCACCACATTCAATGCCTCCCCATCATGGTTTGGCACGTTTAAAGATGAGATTAAACGCGTCATTGGAATCAACATTCTCATCGGCATCCACCGCTTATCCTCTCTCCGACTACTGGTCCACTGACGCCGCCCTCAGGGTGCTATACATCGCTAGCAAAATGCCACGCAACCGCTTTGAGCAGCTATGTAAACACCTGCACTTCTCCGATCCAAATTCAGCCAATGTGAAGGACAAATTACATGAAGTCAGGCCTTTTATCAAAATACGGCAAGAGAATTTAGCCAAACTACTACACCCATGGCAAGCCCTCTCAGTGGATGAGGCTATGATAACATTTTATGGTAGACTACTGTGAAAGCAGTATATGGACCAAAAAAGTAAGTGGGGAATAAAAGATGGTGTCTCTGACTCCTTGACTAGCTACTGCCTTGTTTCAGTGTGTACAAAGGTTGGGGGGGGGGGGGGTCTCTCTTGTCAAATGACCATGTCGACTTATTTTCATCCATACCTCTGGTGAGCAATCTTGATGCTGACATACTATTGTGGCACAGTAAGGCCCAATAGGAAGAATTGCCCCAAGACCATTATGGAGGGCAGGCTCCACAGAGGTCAGTGTCTAAAACGGAGTGCGGATAATGTAATGGCGTGCCGCTGGAGGGAAAATTAAAATGTGTACTTTCTATGTTCTAACAGCTCAGGTAATGACACCCTAAAACCAGTTTCAAATTACAGGTAGAACGAACACTTTTTAAATTTTGTGCAAGATGGCGCTGACAGATAGGAGCTAGAAGCACGGCTGGCCTAAGCAACTTTGCAGTATTTGTTTTTTTTATGGGTTCTTTCTTACATTATTAGCCCAGAAATTTTGGGGCGTTATTACATACAAAAAAATATCAGAGCAGCGGTAACTCACCAGCATTACGACTTTCCTTAGTTCGGACCCCCCATGACCCCCCAAGAGGTATCAGTGCTTCCAAGGTGGCTTAGCAGTTCAGACGTCTTTTTCTGTTCCGTATTGTTCGTGTCCTGTATATATATATATTTACACCTTTCTTCGCATATCTTTTATCTATTTTATTATCCAAGAACTCAACTACAAAAGCTTTCCTGCAAAAGCTTTCCTGCAACCCGCTTCACCAATTACAAAAAGTATTACTTACCTCAATCTGAAAATCCATCGTGGAAGCTAGCCAGGGGCTAATTCAGAAGCTAGCCTGAAAGCTTAACCAGAAGCTACTCCGATAGCTAGCCAGAAGCTAATCTGTAGCTGCCCCGAAATTAGCCGGTTTGCTGGCTAGCGTTGGTGTTTCAGCTGCCCACGTTTAGTGGTCATCAGCTATTCCTTTAGCTCGATAATCTACCGGCACTTTTGTGCAACGCGACTCGGACCGGAGCATTCCGGGACTCTTTTTTTCTCTCAGTTTCCCCGGATTCCAGCCGCAGGCTCTGGACACTTGTACCTTGATTTCGCAGCTAGCTAGCTGCAAACCGTGTGACTATTGGCTTACGTCGACCCCGGAGCAAACTCTAATCATTCTGGAGCTAGCCAGCTGAGGAGTTCCATCACCATCCGGACCCGTTTCTTTTGTTGCTGCTGCAGATACGGAACCCCACCGGGCCTTCACGAGCTGCCGCACTGACTGCCGACGTTATCTGCCCGAGGGATTTATCCAACTGGCACCTCCGTCCCGACGTTACCTGAACGCTCATCTGAGGCCCGCTAATCGTTAGCTGTCTTATCGGCTGCTATTTGAACAAGTATATTGGACAACTATTATTATTATTATTATTTATTTATTTTATTTTTTCCTTGGGTCACTATATCTATTTTGCCAATTTGGATTGATCCCCTCTACCACACGGAACCCCACTACACGGAACCCCACTAACCTACCGACGGAAACGCACGAGGTATCTACAAACAGACCTCCATCCTATGCTGCTACCGATAGCCATATACCCGGCCAGCTGTCTGGATCGCCACGACCCCAACCAACCTCTACTCACTGGACCCTTATTGATCACTCGATTAGCATGCCTCTCCTTAATGTAAATATGCCTTGTCCATTGCTGTTCTGGTTAGTGTTTATTGGCTTATTTCACTGTAGAGATTCTAGCCCTGCTCTCTATACCATATCCAACCTCTCAGTTCCACCACCCACATATGCGATGACATCACCTGGTTTCAATGATGTTTCTAGAGACAATATCTCTCTCATCATCACTCAATACCTAGGTTTACCTCCACTGTATTCACATCCTACCATACCTTTGTCTGTACATTATTCCTTTAAACTATTTTATCGCCCCCAGAAACCTCCTTTTACTCTCTGCTCTAGTAGCTCTAGGCGACCAATTCTCATAGCTTTTAGCCGTACCCTTATCCTACTCCTCCTCTGTTCCTCTGGTGATGTAGAGGTGAATCCAGGCCCTGCAGTACCTGGCTCCACTCCTATTCCCCAGGCGCTCTCTTTTGATGACTTCTGTAACCGTAATAGCCTTGGCTTCATGCATGTTAACATTAGAAGCCTCCTCCCTAAGTTTGTTTTGTTCACTGCTTTAGCACACTCTGCCAACCCGGATGTTTTAGCCGTGTCTGAATCCTGGCTTAGAAAGACCACCAAAAATTCAGACATTTTCATCCCCAATTACAAGATTTTCAGACAAGATAGAACGGCCAAAGGGGGCGGTGTTGCAATCTACTGCAAAGACTGCCTGCAGAGTTCTGTTATACTATCCAGGTCTGTTCCCAAACAATTTGAACTTCTACTTTTAAAAATCCACCTCTCTAAAAACAAGTCTCTCACCGTTGCCGCCTGCTATAGACCACCCTCTGCCCCCAGCTGTGCTCTGGACACTATATGTGAACTGATTGCCCCCCATCTATCTTCAGAGCTCGTGCTGCTAGGCGACCTAAATTTGAACATGCTCAACACCCCAGCCACCCTACAATCTAAGCTTGATGCCCTCAATCTCACACAAATTATAAATGAACCTACCAGGTACCACCCCAATTCCGTAAACACGGGTACCCTCATAGATATCATCCTAACAAACTTGCCCTCCAAATACACCTCTGCTGTTTTCAACCAAGATCTCAGCGATCACTGCCTCATTGCCTGCATCCGTAATGGGTCAGCGGTCAAACGACCTCCACTCATCACTGTCAAACGCTCCCTGAAACACTTCAGCGAGCAGGCCTTTCTAATCGACCTGGCCGGGGTATCCTGGAAGGATATTGATCTCATCCCGTCAGTAGAGGATGCCTGGTCATTTTTTAAAAATGCCTTCCTCACCATCTTGAATAAGCATGCCCCATTCAAGAAATTTAGAACCAGGAACAGATATAGCCCTTGGTTCTCTCCTGACCTGACTGCCCTTAACCAACAGAAAAACATCCTATGGCGTTCTGCATTAGCATCGAACAGCCCCCGTGATATGCAACTTTTCAGGGAAGCCAGAAACCAATATACACAGGCAGTTAGAACAGCCAAGGCTAGCTTTTTCAAGCAGAAATTTGCTTCCTGCAACACAAATTCAAAAAAGTTCTGGGACACCGTAAAGTCCATGGAGAATAAGAACACCTCCTCCCAGCTTCCAACCGCTCTGAAGATAGGAAACACTGTCACCACCGACAAATCCACTATAATTGAGAATTTCAATAAGCATTTTTCTACGGCTGGCCATGCCTTCCACCTGGCTACCCCTACCCCGGACAACAGCACTGCCCTCCCCTCTGCTACTCGCCCAAGCCTTCCCCATTTCTCTTTCTCCCAAATACAGTCAGCTGATGTTCTAAATGAGCTGCAAAATCTGGACCCTTACAAATCAGCCGGGCTAGATAATCTGGACCCTTTCTTTCTAAAACTATCTGCTGAAATTGTTGCCACCCCTATTACTAGCCTCTTCAACCTCTCTTTCGTGTCGTCTGAGATCCCCAAAGATTGGAAAGCAGCTGCGGTTATCCCCCTCTTCAAAGGGGGGGACACCCTTGACCCTAACTGCTACAGACCTATATCTATCCTACCCTGCCTTTCTAAGGTCTTCGAAAGCCAAGTCAACAAACAGATTACCGACCATTTCGAATCCCACCACACCTTCTCCGCAATGCAATCTGGTTTCAGAGCTGGTCATGGGTGCACCTCAGCCACGCTCAAGGTCATAAACGATATCGTAACCGCCATCGATAGGAAACAATACTGTGCAGCCGTATTCATTGACCTGGCCAAGGCCTTTGACTCTGTCAATCACCACATCCTCATTGGCAGACTCGACAGCCTTGGTTTCTCTAATGATTGCCTCGCCTGGTTCACCAACTACTTCTCTGATCGAGTTCAGTGTGTCAAATCGGAGGGTCTGTTGTCCGGGCCTCTGGCAGTCTCTATGGGGGTGCCACAGGGTTCAATTCTTGGACCGACTCTCTTCTCTGTTTACATCAATGATGTCGCTCTTGCTGCTGGTGATTCTCTGATCCACCTCTACGCAGACGACACTATTCTGTATACTTCTGGCCCTTCTTTTGACACTGTGTTAACAACCCTCCAGGCGAGCTTCAATGCCATACAACTCTCCTTCCGTGGCCTCCAACTGCTCTTAAATACAAGTAAAACCAAATGCATGCTCTTCAACCGATCACTGCCTGCTCCTGCCCGCCTGTCCAACATCACTACTTTGGACGGCTCTGACTTAGAATATGTGAACACCTACAAATACCTAGGTGTCTGGTTAGACTGTAAACTCTCCTTCCAGACTCACATCAAACATCTCCAATCCAAAGCCAAATCTAGAATTGGCTTCCTATTCCGCAACAAAGCATCCTTTACTCATGCTGCCAAACATACCCTTGTAAAACTGACCATCCTACCAATCCTCGACTTCGGTGATGTCATTTACAAAATAGCCTCCAAAACCCTACTCAATAAATTGGATGCAGTCTATCACAGTGCCATCCGTTTTGTCACCAAAGCCCCATATACTACCCACCACTGCGACCTGTACACTCTCGTTGGCTGGCCCTCGCTTCATACTCGTCGCCAAACCCACTGGTTCCAGGTCATCTACAAGACCCTGCTAGGTAAAGTCCCCCCTTATCTCAGCTCGCTGGTCACCATAGCAGCACCTACCTGTAGCACGCGCTCCAGCAGGTATATCTCTCTAGTCACCCCCAAAACCAATTCTTCCTTTGGACGCCTCTCCTTCCAGTTCTCTGCTGCCAATGACTGGAACGAACTACAAAAATCTCTGAAACTGGAAACACCTATCTCCCTCACTAGCTTTAAGCACCAGCTGTCAGAGCAGCTCATAGATTACTGCACCTGTACATAACCCATCTACAATTTAGCCCAAACAACTACCTCTTTACCTACTGTATTTATTTATTAATTTATTTTGCTCCTTTGCACCCCATTATTTCTGTCTCTACTTTGCACTTTCTTCCACTGCAAACCAACCATTCCATTGTTTTATTTTTATTTATTTTTTATTTATTTATTTTTTATTTTATTTTTATTTTTTATTTTACTTGCTGTGTTGTACTCACTTCGCCTCCATGGCCTTTTATATTTTTATTTATTTATACATATATTTGTTTGCCTTCACCTCCCTTATCTCACCTCACTTGCTCACATTGTATATAGACTTATTTTTTTTTTTTCACTGTATTATTGACTATATGTTTGTTTTACTCCATGTGTAACTATGTGTTGTTGTATGTGTCGAACTGCTTTGCTTTATCTTGGCCAGGTCGCAATTGTAAATGAGAACGTGTTCTCAATTTGCCTACCTGGTTAAATAAAGGTTAAATAAAAAAAAAAAGTGGACTCCTAGTCTGACTCAAGAGGCGCGCACACCACCCACCGCTTCCGAGTATATTACTCACTAATGTTCGGTCTCTGGATAATAAAGTTGACGAGCTCAGGGCGAGGATCTTCTTCCAGAGAGACATCAGGGATTGTAACCTACTCTCGGGATATACTGTGTGTCCGTACAGCCAGTTGGTTGGGTTCTCAGTTCATTATGCAGACAGGAAATAATGACCTCTGGGAAGAAGGACTCATGGTGTGATAACATACAGAAACTCAAGTCCTTTTGTTCACCTCACAATCAAATGCTGACCATTTTACCAGCCAAGAGAATTCTCTTTGGTTATAGTCACAGCCGTGTATATTCCCCCTCAAGCCGATACCATGACGGCCCTCAAAGAACTACACTGGACTCTATGCAAATCCTGAGGCAGTATTTATTGTAGACAGGGATTTTAACAAAGCTAATCTGAGGAAAACGCTACCGAAGTTCTATCAACACATTGACTGTAGCACTCGCTCTGAGAAAACATTGGACCACTGCTACTCAGCTTTTCGAAATGCCTACAAGGCCCCCCACTTTGGAAAATCTGATCACGACTCCATTTCGCTCTTCCCTTCCTATAGGCAGAAACTCAAAACAGGAAGAACCCGTGCTACATACTATTCAACGCTGGTCTGACCAATCAGAATCCAAGATTGTTTCACGCAGACTGGGATATGTTCCGGGTAGCCTCAGAATAATATTGACGAATACGGTGACTGAGTTAATCAGGAAATGTATAGGGTCTACAGACAATCACGTACTACAAGGGGAAAACCAACCACGTCGTGGACAATGACGTCTTGCTTCCAGATAAACTTTTTTTATCCGCTTTGAGGATAACAGTGCCACCGACGCGGCCAGCTACTAAGGACTGTGGGCTCTCCTTCTCTGTGGCCGACGTGAGTAAGACATTTAAGCGTGTTAAACCTCGCAAGGCTGCCAGCCCAGACGGCATCCCTAGCAAAGTCCTCAGAGCATGCGCAGACCAGCTGGCTGGTGTGTTTACGGACATATTCAATCTCTCCCAATCCCAGGCTGCTCTCCCCACGTTTCAAGATGTCCACCATTGTTCCTGTACCCAAGAAAGCAAAGGTAACTGAAATAAATGACTGTCGCCCTGTAGCACTCACTTCTGTCAGAATGAAGTGCTTTGAGAGACTAGTCAAGGATCATATCACCTCTACCTTACACCCTAGACCCACTTCAATTTGATTACTGCTCCAATAGATCCAGGCGATGCAATAGCCATCACACTGCCCTATCCCATCTGGACAAGAGGAAAAGCTATGTAAGAATGCTGTTCATTGACTATAGCTCAGCATTCAACACCACAGTATCCTCCAAGCTCATTAAGCTCAGGGCCCTGGGTCTGAACCCCGCCCTGTGCAACTGGGTCCTGGACTTCCTAGCGGACCGCCCCTAGGTGGTGAAGGTAGGAAACACCTCCACTTCGCTGATCCTCAACACAGGGACCCCACAAGGGTGCGTGCTCAGCCCCCTCCTGTACTCCTTGTTCACCCATGAGTGCGTGGCCATGCACGCCTCAAACTCAATCATCAAGTTTGCAGATGACAACAGCAGTAGGCCTGATTACCAACAATGACGAGAGCCTACAGGGAGGAGGTGAGGGCCCTGGGAATGTGGTGCCAGGAAAATAACCTCTCACTCAATGTCAACAAAACAAAAAGAACTGATCTTGGACTTCAGGAAACAACAGAGGGAACACCCCCCCACTATATACATTGATGGGACCGCAGTGGAGAAGGTGGAAAGCTTCAAGTTCCCCAGCGTACACATCACTGACAAACTGAAATGGTCCACCCACACAGTGTGGCAAAGAAGGCGCAACAGCACCCCTTCAACCTCAGGAGGCTGAAGAAATGTGTCTTGGCACCTAAAACGTTTACAGATGCACAATTGAGAGCATCCTGTCGGGCTGTGTCACTGCCTGGTACGGCAACTGCACCACCCGCAACTGCAGGGCACTCCAACGCATTACCGGGGGCAAACTACCTGCCCCACAGGACACCTACAACACCCGATGTCACAGGAAGGCCAAAAATATCATCAAGGACAACAACCACCCGAGCCACTGCCTGTAACCCCGCTATCATCCATAACGCGAGGTCAGTACAGGTGCATCAAAGCTGGGACCGAGAGACTGAAAAACAGCTTCTCTCTCAACCTCATTAGATTGTTAAATAGCCACCACTAGCACCTTGTCTGTATTTTTGAATGTTTGTGAAGTCTTGATTTGTGGTTGTTTATAAATGTCTTGTTAATTGGTGTTGGACCCCAGGAAGATTAGTTTACTGGTATCCTAATAAAAAAATGTACCTTCGAGGTGCTGCCCTATATACATAGACTTGAAATCACTGGCCACTTTAATAATGGAACACTAGTCACAATAATGTTTATATTTTGCATTACCCATCTCATTTGTATATACTGTATATTCAAATGTATTTTAGTCTATGCCGCTCCGACATGGCACATCCAAATATTTATATATTCTTAATTCCATTCCTTTACTTTAAATGTGTGTATTGTTGTGAAATTGTTAGATATTACTTGTTAGACATTACTGCAACTGTTGGAGCTAGAAACAATCATTTCGCTACACCCGCAATAACATCTGCATGTGACAATAACATTTGATTTGTTTTGTAGGATGGGGCCATGCTTCAACACGTTCCATGACATGTTGTAGGCTGAACGCAAACAATAGCGTGACAGTGTGCCATTAATTTTTACTACAAATCTTATATACAAATTGAGTAGGTTTTAAAATAGTCTCTGAACAGCTGTGTATCTCTGAATCTTTTTCAGCTGTTGTCAAAGTACTATTTCTACATTTTCGGTCAGCCTGGTCTCTACTAAATTGTATTGGGAGAGGTTATCTACATTTAGACATTTTGTGTGGGTTCTGAAATCATTTCTGAATATTGTCCTCGCTTACAATTTTTATACATTTTTGAATATATATAATATCTATAAGTATAACAATTATAGTTGGTACATTTTGGTAATTTTAGTTTTGTTTTGTTGAGTGTGTAATCTTTTTTATAGTGAGTGTCTTTATACAATGGGAGACAAAATGTGTGTTACTTGTACTGAAATGAATGTGGTATCATATTAAAGAGCTTGTGCTCTTTAAAACTGAGTTAATTTGTAATTGTCGTTTGTTCTTTGTTTTAGCACCATGTCTGTTTGTTTGAAATTTGTGACAAAATGAGATTGATCTTGAAAATGCTCAGTAATCTAGAGCAGCATTCTAGAATTCTATTGGGGTCTGAAGTGTTACAGGGTCGCCGCAACTGATTTCTCCCTATGGTAGATAAATCATCAAAAAGCACTAGGAAAATAGAGATCAAAAGAGATCAAAACAATAGGGCATCCTTTTTCTGGGGCTCGAGAAAACAAAACGCTTGTATTACAGTCTGTCTGATGTGGGGGAGAGCTGTGTGCCAAATACCATTCCTTTCAGCAAATTTTCCGCTCCCACACAATCCAGATGTTATGCCTACTTCAGCAAGTTGAGACACACAGACACACTTTTCTTTCCTCCCCACTCGGCCCCTCACACCGATGCAGTAAACTCAAGTGCTGCTACTCAAAGCAGATTTGTCCAACTCAAGAGATATACATCTAAGAATGCAGGGTCCACACCACTCTAAACCAAAATGCCACTTACATTTTAGGAGTTATACAAATTTGGTTGGTCTTGACCACAAGTAGGCCTGCTAGTTTACACACGATATCATCAATGAATCCTTGAGGGATTTTTTTTTTTTGCCAGCTCGGCCTATGCATGTTGATGTTGTACAGGGTCATTTTTCATTATTAGGCACCAAACAAAGGGAAAACAGACAAACAATAAGGGACTACCTGCACTGTGAAAAGTTTTACATTGCATGGCCTAATGAACAATACCCAGGTGCAGGAGCTGTGTCACTGAACAAGCAATCTCCACACAAGAAAGAGTGACTACAAAGCCAAGTCAGCCCTCCTCCAAACACACAGCATTCCTCCAAACACACAAGTAACAAAACAGATCCCCGTAAAAGACGTTGAAAGATTGATTTAGAAATTAAGCTGGAAAAAGTGGCTTGTGTTTTACCAGAATACCATATAAAGACCTGTGCACAACAAAAATAACGCTGACACACAATACCCTTTAGGGAAAGAGAATATAATTTATATAAGCAGAGGCATACCGCCATAGCGGATACACTTAAAAAAAAAAAAAACTTTCCACTGTGGATCCCGTGACCTCAAACATAAGGACATACAGTCCCTTCAGAAAGTATTCATACCCCTAGACTTATTCTACATTTTGTTGTGTTGCAGCCTGCATTCAAAACATTTATTAAAATGTTTTTTTTCTCACAATACCCCATAATGACAAAGTGAAAACATGTTATTAAACATTTTTGTAAATAGAAAGATCTAATTTACATAAGTTTTACACCTCCCGAATCAGCTTTGGCAGTGATTACCATGATGAGTCTTTATGGGTAAGTCTCTAAGAGCTTTGCACATGTGGATTGTACAATATTTGATATTTGAATATTCTTCAAGCTCTGTCAAATTGGTTGTTGATCATTGGCATAGATTTTCAAGAAGATTTAAGGCAAAACTATAACTCGGCCACTCTGGAACATTCACTGTCTTCTTGGTAAGCAACTCCAGTGTGGATTTGGCCTTGTGTTTTAGGTTATTGTCCAGCTGAAGGGTGAAGTAAATCTCCCAGTGTCTGGTGAAATGCAGACTGGACCAAGTTTTCCTCAATGATTTTGCCTGTGCTTAACTCCATTCCATTTATTTTTTATGCTGAAAAACTCGAGTTCTTAACGACTACAAGCATACCCATAACATGATGCAGGCACCACCATGCTTAAAAATATTCAGAGTGGGACTCAGTAATGTGTTGAATTGGATTTTCCCCAAACATAACACTTTGTATTCAAGACAAAAAGTTCATTGCTTTATCACATTTTTTGCAGTATTACTTTAGTGCATTGTTGCAAACAGGATACATGTTTTGTAACATTTTAATTCTGTACAGGCTTCCTTTTCACTCCAATTTGTTTAGTATTGTGGAGTGAGAATGTTGTTGATCCGTCAGTTTTCAACTATCACAGCCATTAAACTATTTTAAAGTCGCCATTGGCATCATGGTGAAATCACTGAGCGGTTTCCTTGCTCTCTGGCAACTAGAGTTAGGAAGGACACCTTTATCTTTGTAGTGACTATAGGTGTATACACCATCCAAAGTGTTATAAATAAATTCAACATTCTCAAAAGGGATATTCAATTAGCTTTTCATTTTTTATTAATTTGTAAAAAAATAAATATATATATATAATTCACTTTGACATTATGGGATATTGTATGTAGGCCAGTGACAAAAAAAAAAAAACTGTCTAACAAAATGTGGAACAAGTCAAGGGGAGTGAATACTTTGAAGGCACTGTAAATAAGGACATAAGCACTTCTGGAAATATTGTTGTGCCTGTCTGGCGCAGGGCCATGGCAGCTGCTGCAGGCAGAAGGACATATGCCGTCCAGTGGGGCTGGAAATCCAACACAGAGAGAGAGAGGTTTTAATAACTTTGCTGTAGTTTATTGTGGCTTCTTCTGGACGCCTTCCAGATACAAACATCTCGCTTTTCCCCTTATTGTTGTTATAAAGAGTGTGAGTGTGTGAGTGAGTGAGAGAGGATTCTCCCCTCATCTTTCCTTGGTGTGCCTCAGTCAGACAGTACCGTTCGGAGTAGCGGGAGGGATGTAACATCATAGATCTGTGTCTGATCAGAGGGCCTTCAGTGTAGTGTTTCCCCCATAATCATTTCCAGAAGGCGGGGCGCAAAGAGCAACATTCATCTAGCCTACACAATGCTGCCCAGTGTCTCGCCTTGGGAGAATTTAGCCTCGTTTGGATACATGAACTCAACAACACTTTTAAGGTGTGAATAATTTTTTTTAAACTCTAATTTCAGATATACTAGCTGTCTGCAGGCCTGGGGGAATGCTGTTCTGATATTGTCTTTGGCCCGAAGTGAAACCACTTCCCTCAGTTTTACATGTGCATCAGCGCAGTGCAAGAACATAAGACACTGCACAGAAGCCAGGTAGGCTCAATTCAAACAAGTTGGGCAGGGAGGCACTCTTAAATGGTTCTATAATCAAACGATTCATCGGTTTGGTTCTATAAAACGAACGAGTCCCTGCATACAAATGTCTTGGTATTTGGATTGAAAATTATTTATAGTTTAAAAAAAAAAGAGCTTGCTAAGAAACTAAGATTTAATGTTTTTATTTTTTACAGAAACAGTTATTGTCTCTAGTCAGCAGGAAGCAGATTGTGCAGTCAACCTTTCTGTTTTTGATTATGGTGATGCTAATTATCAAACCCCTGGATGCCGTTTTCATAGCGTTCTTTGTTTTATCACAGGAGAGTTTTATTACTCATCACTGTATTCTTTACCAAAAGGTTGGCGGGACCTGCTTGAAGTCATATAGATCACACCATTATGCTATTTTTGTTTACAAAGCCCTGCTCCACAAACCTTCACTATTAAGATTTAAAATGAAAGTTATCAAACCCGTTTACAGGGATGGTTAACTCTCTAGATTCCTTTGGTGTCTAGAGAGTTAGGTAGATCAGCCTTTGGTTTCCCTGTGCCTTGAGTGTGGAATGATCTATATTACACTTTAAAATTGGTGCCGCTACCGCATTTCAGACGGTTGTTAGGGGACCTTAATACTGAATGTGTCTGCTTTTATGATTGTGTTTTACTTTTCGTATATTGCTGTGTATAATAAAGTCTATTTGAATGTGCATATGAATGTGTTTATTGATTTGAATTGTGTCACTATACAGGGCTCATCTGGAAAAAAGAGACCTTGGTCTCAGCATTGACTCCCTGTCAAAAGACAGGTAAACTATAAAAAATATGAAGAAACCCCCCAATCCCCCCTGGCGGACAGCGTGACTGACAGACAATATCAGAACTATCAGTACTACTATCAGAACAAGCACCAGAGGCTCTATGGGTTCCCTACAACTGAGCTGTCCCACAGGCTCCTCCAGCTTTAGGTCCCACAGCTCGCAGCTTTACTACAGAGCCCCAGACCAGACGCCGCCCGCCAAGTGCCACTGGGAGAGAGGAGGTGAAGTGAGGACAATGCACTCAGTGCTCCAAGTCGGCCAGCCGGGCAGATCCCTTGGAGGCAGGCGGGCTGAGTTGGTGGGGAGGGAGGGCGGGCTGAGCTTGCATGGACTTGGACTTTCCTCCAAGTCCACACGCTTCAGTCTCAGCTCATTGGCTCGGCAGCTAACCCAACTGTCTAACCACACTGTCAGAGCATCAGGTTCACTCAGCTGCGAGCCAAGAGAGGCAGGCTCCAAGACCCAGACACACAGAGACGCAGTCCAGCCCCATAACTTGGGATCCGTCCATCTTTGGAAAAAGTGATGGCGACATCAATGTAGTCACTACATTAAAGTTCTGTGGCTATATAAAACTAGAATAACAGTTGAGGGGAATCAATGTGTGAACACTTGGTCAAACAATCTAATTGAACAGTCAGTATACATACAGTAGCAAGAAAAAGTATGTGAACCCTTTGGAATTACCTGGATTTCTGCATAAATTGGTCATACAATTTGATCTGACCTCCATCTAAGTCACAACAACAGACAAACACAGTCTGCTTAAACTAATAACAATTATATATATGTTTTCACATCTTTATTGAACACACCGTGTAAACATTCGGGTTGAGGTCAGGACACTGACTATCCTACTCCAGAAAGCATATTTTCTTCTGTTGAAGCCATTCTGTTGATTTACTTCTGTGTTTTGGGTTGTTGTCCTGTTGCATTACCCAACTTGTGTTGAGCTTCAATTGGTGGACAGATAGCCTTACAATCTCCTGCAAAATGTCTTGATAAACTTGGTTTGCTGCCCTGAGGCAGCAAAGCAGCTCCAAACCATGATGCTCCCTTCACCATACTTCACAGTTGGGATGAGGTTTTGATGTTGGTGTGATGTGCCTTTTTTTCTCTACACAGTGTTGTGTGTTCCTTCCAAACAACTCAACTGTAGCTTTATCTGATCACAGAATATTTTACCAGTAGCGCTGTGGAAGATCCAGATGCTCTTTTGCAAACTTTAGACGTGCAGCAATGTTTTTTTGGGACAGCAGTGACTTCTTCCGTGGTGTGCTCCCATGAACACCATTCTTGTTTAGTGTTTTACGTGTCGTAGACTCGTCAGAGATGTTAGCATGTTGCAGAGATTTCTGTAAGTCTTTAGATGACACTCCAGGATTCTTCTCAACCTCATTAAGCATTCTGCGCTGTGATCTTGCAGTCATCTTTGCAGGACGGCCACTCCTAGGGAGAGTAGCAACAGTGCTGAACTGTCTCCATTTATAGACAATTTGTCTTACCGTGGACTGATGAACATCAAGGCTTTTAGAAATACTTTTGTAACCCTTTCCAGCTTTATGCAAGTCAATTCTTAAATCTTGGGTCTTCTGAGATCTCTTTTGTTCGAGGCATGGTTCACATCAGGCAATGCTTCTTCTGAATAGCAATAAGTGTTTTTTATAGGGCAGGGCAGCGCTAACCAGCATCTCCAATCTCGTCTCATTGATTGGACTCCAGGTTAGCTGACTCCTGACTCCAATTAGCTTTTGGAGAAGTCATTAGCCTAAGGGTTCACAAATTTCCAGCCTACACTGTGAATGTTTATATGATGTATTCAATATAGACAAGAAAAATAAACTAATAATACACACACATTGTAAGCAGACTGTCCGTCCGTTGTTGTGACAGATGAAGATCAGATCTAATTTTATGACCAATTTATGCAAAAATCCAGGTAATTAAAAAAGGTTAACATACTTTTTCATGCCACTGTAGACAGTCAATAGCCATGTAACTCACAAGACCAGAATGGTAACATTTGCTGTTTATCACAATACATTTTATGGCAAAATCATTGATATAGTCTACAATCGGATAAAACCACATGGAACTTCCCTTTTGTTATTTGTTGAATGAAAAGTTTAGCGCCAGTTTATTCAGCTTGTGATATCATTACGCGCAGCTTTCTATTCACAACAAGACAGTTTAATCGAAAAACACATCTGCCAGAATTGTGTACATATCTTTTTGAGCACATTTATTTATATTTTTATACTTTAAAGAAAGTGTGGAAATCTAGCTAATATAATCCAAATTATGTGAGTAGCCTAAATCAGTAGTAACAAATATAATGTTCAGGTCAAATTAACATTGGTAGTGTTACAGCCTACTTCATTTTACGGATATCCTCTGGCAGCTATGGTGAACAGGGATAAGCAAAAGCTCAGGCCAAACCGAACATCAATTCATCACATGCTATTGTGTTAAATGCCATTGAAACGAAGAAGGCATTCTATGTCTGAGGTGGTCTTGAGATTGAGTTAAAGCTTGATGATGCTGCTGTTGAGGTTTAGGCTAATTGACCAGAAACAACATTACATTTAGCCAAACTAAAAATCTACTCTTTTTATGTAGCCTACATTAAATAGTATGATGGTTCCTGGGTTGAGGTTTGGCAGGGGGCCGCATTAATAGACAATGTAGATTTGTGACCGACCGGCTGAAATCGGTCTTATGTAGCAAAACTTGAATTAGCGTTTTTGCGATTGGATAAATGTAGAGACTCAGAACTACAAAATGGTATATCATACACTACAGTTGAGGAACAATGGGAAAGTAATTTTGCTTTGAAAGTTCGTAAACTTACTTTTCAGAAAATGGCCTTTGAATGTTTCTGTACTACTATTGGAGAGTCCTTTATATACACCCATTCAGCATTGTTCACACCCTCTTGAGCTTTAGCCCCACCCATCTCTAAGGATTGATCCAAGCGTCAAGCACCCAAGCTAACTTGCTAGCTACTTCCAGACACAAATGACAGAACAGCTCACTGAACAGTACTCACCCTAGCAGAGCTGGTTAGGCTGTTATGTTATCCAGAGTGTTTGTGACTGCAACTGTGCTGTCAGATTGTCCGTTCGTAAATTCAAAACGTGTCGCTCTTGGAAAGTTCAGAGCGCACATCGGACACTCTGGCCGAGGAGTAGGGTTGATCCGAACGTTCGGACTTCACCATGGCAGTCAAGCACCCAAGATAACTGGCTAACATTGGCTAGCTACTTCCAGAAAAATGAGAGAACACCACACTGACAATTTTACTTGCCCTAGCAGAGCTTGTTAGGCTGTTTATGTTATCCAGAACGTTGGTGACTAACTGTGCTGCTGGAATCAATTTAATTACGCTTTACTGACAGGCCATATTCAACGTGTGTTGAGCGTTCGTAAATTCATCAGTTATTCTGCTCTCTGGCACATTCAGATGAGAGTGCTCTGAAAATCGGAGTAGATTACTGAATTTAGGAACGCACCCGAAATGGTTACTTGCATAGTGGAGCATTTTGTTAAGACATGAAGCTAGCTATATAGAATTATGGTTCATTTTTTAACTAACTCATGACGTCACTACCCTGCATGAAGCTGCAGGTAGATAACCAACCAGGTTCAATGTTAGCTAGATAAAATTAGGCTATAGCTAACTAAGCAAATGCCTCTGAGAAACAAATAATAAGGTCATACACGCAATTTTAGCTAGCAAGCCAGCCAGCTAACATGAGCTAGCTAGGTAAACAATGAACCATAATCACAACTCATGACGTTACAACTCTGCATGAATCTGCAGGTAGCTAACCAACCACGTTCAATGTTAGCTAAATAACATTAGGCTATAGCTAGCCAAGCAAATAGCTCATAGAATGCATAATAAGCTAGCTAGACTATCTTACCCGTATGCATCATTCATGGATGGACGCATCTCCTGTCGGATGCCATGTTGCCCTTAGTTTGAAGATATAATCCGGAGACAGGCGTTTTCTCCATCTCCTTAGTGATCATACTCGAATTCCACTGATTTCAAAATGCGGTCCTCCAGAATGTGGAGAGCAACACTTATGTAGTTTTAATACACGATACAGCTCAAATAGATAGAAGCGTGCTATATGGCAGACCAATTCAAACTCATCTCTTGGCATTTCCAGCCCACTCATTAACAAGCCAATAATTGCAAGAAAAAATATATTTGGCTAAACCAACTAGGCTCGTAATTTAACAACTTTATTCGTATTTACAGATGGCATACAAGTTTGATATTAAGGCACATGAAAGTTCACATGTGCGAGAAGGCATTCCTGTCAAAATACGCATTAAGATTTTATTTTAAAGTTTACGTTCAAAAAGCTCTCCTGTGAAGTAGTGACCTGCGACATACGCCTAGTTTCCTGAAACAGGTCACATTTTGTGTAGGCCTACCCATGGATCTCTCTCTGGCTTATCATCTAGAAACTGTAGATCCATGTTAAGACAAAGTGCATACTGTATATATCAACCATTTACATGTTACTATCATGACTACAACTGGATTAATAACATTAAAGTGTAAATGTAGGCTACCTTCCGAAATGTTGGAGGAAAAAGCCTAGTTATGAAGTGGGCAAGTCTCAGTCAGGGACTGAAGAGACTAGATTATAACCGTAAAGACTATATAGGTTTAACACACTTCAAGACCCACGTTCAGATTACTTTTCATAGAGTGTAAAAAGTCAAAGTATGTGGCACAACTGTTTATAGATTCAACATGTTAGCCCTGAGCCCTGAACAAACATAAATAACATGAGCATATCTACTTCTGCTAAGCTACCCAGTAAAGCAATAAAAATAACTATGCAGCCCAGAAGAAAAGTGCTCAAAATAGCATGCGTTAATATATGTTGCTTAAGGAACAAGGTTTATTAAATCAATTTGCTAGTAACAGACGACATTCATATTCTGACAATCTTTGAAACTCACTGAGAAAATACAGTGGTAGCAATATAAGGTTAACATTTACATGCTGACCAGACAGCATTGTACCAGATCTTCCATTTCTTGGCAATTTCTCGCATTGAATAGCCTTCATTTCTCAGAACAAGAATAGACTGACGAGTTTCAGAAGAAAGATCTTTGTTTCTAGCCATTTTGAGTCTGTAATCAAAACCACAAATGCTGATGCTACAGATACTGAACTAGTCTAAAGAAGGCCAGTTTTATTGCTTCTTTAAATCAGGACAACAGTTTTCAGCTGTGCTAACATAATTGCAAAAGGGTTTTCCAATGATCAATTAGCCTTTTAAAATGATAAACTTGGATTAGCTAACACAACATGCCATTGGAACACAGGAGAGATGGTTGCTGATAATGGGCCTCTGTACACCTATGTAGATTCTCCATTAAAAATCAGTCGTTTCCAACTACAATAACCATTTACAACATTAACAATGTCTACACTGTATTTCTAATCAATTTGATGTTATTGTAATGGACAAAAAAAGTGCTTTTCTTTCAAAAACATTTCTAAGTGACACCAACCTTTTGAACAGTATTATGTATATTCTTAATCTATTCCTTACTTAGATTTATGTGTATTTTGTGAATATGTCGTGAAACTATTAGATATAATTTGTTTGATATTACTGCACTGTCGGAGTAAGAAGCACAAGCATTTCGCTACACCCACAATAACATCTGCTAAACACGTGTATGTGACCAATAAAATAGGTATATTTTCTGGGTGATTTAAATGTTGACTGGCTTTTATCAAGCTGCCCACTCAAGAAAAACTGTAACTAGTGCCTGCAACCTGGTTCAGGTTATCCGTCAACCAACAGCACAGGAATAAAAACAACATGTATTGAGCACACCTTTACTAATGCTGCAGAATTTAGCTTGAAAGCAGTTTCCAGATCCATCAGATGTAGTGATCATAACATAGTAGCCATATTAGGAAAAACAAAGTTCCAAATGCTGGGACTAATCAATCAAATGTATTTATAAAGCCCTTTTTACATCAGCCGATGTGACAAAGTGCTATACAGAAATCCAGCCTAAAACCCAAAACAGCACAGCAATGCAGATGTAAAAGCACGGCGGCGTGGAAAAACACCCTAGAAAGGCAGGAACCTAGTAAGAAACCTAGAGAGGAACCAGGCTCTGAGGGGTGGCCAGTCCTCTTCTGGCTGTGCCGGGTTGAAATTATAACAGTACATGGCCAAGATGTTCAAACGTTCACCAGCAGGGTCAAATAATAATCACAGTGGTTGTAGAGGGTGCAACAGGTCAGCACTTCAGGAGTAAATGTCAGTTGGCTTTTCATAGCTGAACATTCAGAGTTAGAGACAGCAGGTGCGGAAGAGAGAGAATCGAAAACAGCAGCTAATAGTGTAAAAGAGGTCATACAATAAGTTTTGTAGTGATTCCTATGTTGTTGATGTAAAGAATGTGTGTTGGTCTGTGGTGTGTAATGAGGAGCAAACAGACACTGTACTTGACACACTTATGAAATGTCTTACTACAGTTACTAATAAGCATGCCCCCATTAAGAAAATGACAGTAAAAAATGTTAAATCCCATGGATTGATAAGGAATTTTCAAAAATGGTACAGTTGAGAGGGATGAGGCAAAAGAAATGGCAAATAAGTCTAGCTGCACAACCTATTGGCAAACATATCGCAAATTAAGAAATCATGTGACTAAACTGAAACACTATGAAACAAAGATAAATGACAAAGAATGATAGTAAAAAGCTTTGTAGCACCTTAAATTACCAAAAAAAATAAGCTAACTCCGCTCCATCATGACACTACAAATCGAAGTATATATCACCAAATTATGAAAGACAAGCGTTGTAATTTTTGAATTCCATAAAGTGAGTGTGGAAGAGGTGAAAAAGATACTGTTGTCTATCAACAATGACAAGCCACCGGGGTCTGACAACTTGGATGGAAAATTACTGAGGATAATAGTGGACGACATTGTCACTCCTATTTGCCATTTTTTCCTATTTGCCATTTTTTCCAATTTAAGCCTACTACAAAGTGTGTGCCCCCAGGCTTGGGAAGCAAAAGTTATTCCGCTACCCAAGAATAGTAAAGCCCCCTTCACTTGCTCAAATAGCAGCCTGTTACCAACCCTTATTAAACTTTTGGAAAAAGTTGTTTGACCAGATCCAATGCTATTTTACAGTAAACAAATTGGCAACACACTTTCAGCATGCTTATAGGTAAGGACATTTAACAAGCACAGCACTTACACAAAAGACTGATGATTGGCTGAGAGAAATTGATAAAAGATTGTGGGGGCTGTTTTCTTAGGCTTTTGACATTATTGATCATAGTCTGCTGCTGGAAAAACTTGTGTTATAGCTTTACATCCTCTACTATAATGTGGAAAATATTTACCTGTCTAACAGAACACAGAGGGTGTTCTTTAATAGAAGACTCTCCAACATAATCCAGGTAGAATCAGGAATTCCCCAAGGCAGCTGTCCAGGCCCATTACTTTTTTCCCATCTTTACTAATGACATGCCACTGGCTTTGAGTAAAGCCAGTGTGTATGTATTTTTTGAAGCTTTATTTTTTATTACCGCTTTTTCGTGGTATCCAATTGGTAGTTACAGTCTTGTCTCATCGCTGCAACTCCCATACGGACTCGGGAGAGGCGAAGGTCGAGAGCTATGCGTTCTCCGAAACACAACCCAACCAAGCCGCACTGCATCTTGACACAATACCCACTTAACCCGGAAGACAGCCGCACCAATGTACCGGAGGAAACATCGTGCACCTGGCAACCGTGTTGGCGTGCACTGTGCCCGGTCCACCACGGGAATCGCTAGTGCGCGATGGAGCAAGGACATCCCTGCCGGCCAAACCCTCCCCTAACCCGGACAACACTTGGCCAATTGTGCGCCGCCCCATGGGTCTCCCGGTCACGGCTGGCTGCGACAGGCCAGCGTGTATGTAGGCGGATGACTCAACACTATACATGTCAGCTCCTACAGTGACTGAAATGACTGCAACACTTAAAGAGTTGCAGTTAGTTTCACAGTGGGTTGCAAGGAATAAGTTAGTCCCAAATATTTTGAAAACTAAAAGCATTGCATTTGGGACAAATCATTCAGTAAACCCTAAATCTCAACTAAATCTTGTAATAAATACATGTGAAAATTGAGCAAGTTGAGGTGACTAAACTGCTTGGAGTAACCCTGGATTGTAAACTGTCATGGTCAAAAAATACTGATACAACAGTAGCTAACACGGGGAGAAGTATGTCCACAATAAAGTGCTGCTCTACCTTCTTAACAGCACTATCAACAGGGCAGGTCCTACAGGCCATAGTTTTATTGCACCTGGGCTACTGTTCAGTCATGTGGTCAGGTGCCACAAAAAGGGACTTGGGAAAATTGCAAATGGCTCATAATAGGGCAGCACGGCTGGCCCTTGGACGTACACAGAGAGCTAATATTAAAAGTATGCATGTCGGTCTCTCATGGCTCAAAGTGGAAGAGAGATTGACTTCATCACTACTGGTTTTTGTAAGAAGTGTTGATATGCTGTATGCACCAAGGTGTCAGTTTAAAATATTAGCACACAGCTCACAAGACATGCCACCAGAGGTCTCTTCACAATCCCCAAGTCCAGAACAGACTATGGGAGGCGCACAGTACTACGTAAAGCCATGGCTACATGGAACTCTACATCAGGTATCTGATGGAACAGTTACCTGATGTGGAACAGCGGGGACTGTGAAGAGAAACACACAGGCAGACATGCTTACACATGATAAGACGTGCACTCTACACACACGGATTTTGTATTGTAGACATATGGTAGTAAAGTAGTGGCCCGAGGGCACACAATGTTTTATGAAAATTGTTACGAAAATGTAATGTGTAATGTTTTAAAATTGTATATAACTGCCTTAATGTTGCTGGACCCCAGGAAGAGTAGCTAATGCCCTGGCAGCAGCTAATGGGGATCCTTAATAAATACAAAATACTAACATGCATGAACCTGCAGGTCGCTAAAGCTATCCAACTAGGTTCAATGTTAGATAGGGAACATTAGGCTATAACTAGCAATGTGAATGGCTGTATGAGATACAAATAATATTACTACCACACAGATCATACACATAATGTTAGCTAGCGAGGCAGCTAAATGTTAGCTAGCTATTTAAACTGTACGCTTTAACTTGCAAAGAAAATGACTGACAAAAAAATGATGAGAAACCATAAATGTTAAAATGCCTCTCCTGTGAAGTAGTGACATGCAACATACGCCTAGCTTCATTTAGAAAACGTGCGATGATTAATGCTCCCTATTCATGATGTAAACTTTTTTTAGTTTTATGTTTTACATTTTAGTTAGCTTCAAAAGATGTTCAAAGTGTTGTGCTACTTAGCTACTGTGTTTCTTAACCCGGAAGGGCTAGCTGGCTGGAGGAAGCAGAAAGGCTGGGGCGGCCCTATGTAAAACAATAGATCATGATTTGTTAAATTTGAAACAAGGATATCCAACCAGCGAAGGGTGCCGTCTTAAAGTCTTCGGGAACAGCCCTTCATTATCAATGCTTTGTGCCAGCACATCAAAGCAGCCTTTCTACACTCAAGATAGTAGGACTTCGAGAGCTGGTGTCAGCCAGACTAAACCGGCGCAGTGGCAAGCCTCTCATTTAGACACGATTACACACATTCCAGCATCCCCTTCAAAGTGCCCCATCCCCCTCCAATGTTCTCCCTCCACTCTACCATTACACAACTGCACCCTCTTCCTCATGTTTACACAATCCCTCCCTCCCTCCTCCAGCTAAACAATCCTCCTTTTCCTCCATGTTGGGAAACACAAAAAGCCCCTTGCCCAGACCTACAGATATTCAGCAGCAAGCAAAGCTATACTCCTGGCTAGCATTGGGGGGCTGGTGGGGGGGTAGCACAATGGGATAACCCCCCAAAACATGACCCAAATATGAGAGGCGTACAATTATGAGAGGCAGTTAACCCACTGTCCCTAGGCAATCATTGAAAATAAGAATTTGTTCTTAACTGACTTGCTTAGTTAAATAAAGGTAAAAATAACATTTTAAAATACGTGGGTCTGTGTGTGTGTGTGTGTGGGGGGGGGGGGGGGGTGTCTTGTGGCCTGAAATATAATTTGTCATTCAAAATAAAGTTGTGATCGTAGTCTATGCAATTCTCAATTTACATAATTGACCCCTTTAAAAGAAGCAAAATTAAAAAACTTCATAAAAAAATGTTTGGGAGATACTGTTAATTTGTCTTAATGCATTTATGATGATATTTAATTTAGAAGGATTAGGCTTTTAGCCTTTTGGTTAATAACTTTTTTCCCCCGCCTATGAACAGTTATGAACCAAAATGCGGAAAGCCTAATCCTACTAATCCTTAGTAAACCTACTAAATGAAATATCATAAAAGCATTAAGACAAATTAACAGTGTATCCCCCCCAAAAAATGATAGTGTTTAATGTCCTAATGTTGCTGCTTTTAAAATGGGGTCAATTACATAAGTCGTAATCTATGCTATTCTCAATCACAACTTTATTTTTAATGACAAATTATATTTCAGGCCACAAGACATGCAATCGAGTTAATACTACCAAGATGGAAAAGTCGACTGAGAAGTCTAAAGAAAACTTGGGTTACAGCTGAGGAAACCCAGTTGGCCTATGCCTATTTCAATATTATTCTAGCAATGTGCAACCTACCTTCAACGCACAGTATCTTAGGCCTAATAAGAGAGGATAAGCAAAAATGTGAATAAGTTTATAATGATCAATTCTGAGGACAGCAGAGATGCTAGCTCCTGCAGCCTATGATGATTCACCCATCACACGACACACAGCCAATGAGGCTCGTTGACAGTGTCAATCACTCCACGCTAGTGTCTTTTTCTACTTTTGTATATAAAAAATATAAATATACATTGGGGGTACATAAACATAACCAATAGGGGTACAAAATCATGATGGGACAAAGGTGGACATCGCCCAACCCTAACACACATTAAACTAAAGCCTTTTTCCCTGCTCTAGCTCTGCGCCCTGTGATCCCTTGCACCCAAGCCCATGGCCTGCTAATCCCATGTGACACGCTAAAAGGGCGGCACGTGACAGACAGGTACGTCACAGCGACCAGCATCGTTATCGGTCACGCAGGCAGGAGAGGAGAAGAGCACTGTGGGGGTGGGTGGGATTTTCCCCAGTTCCACTATGCTATACCAGACCTCAGGCTACCACCGTTGAATCAGACACACGTGTTTTTTCTCTCAATGTAGGGACGCATGGATGCATGTGTTGTAGTGTCTAGTACAGACAGTTTTTCCAATTGTGCATGCACAACCCCAAAAAAGTGTGTAATGGTTTTATTCCAAAATCTATGCTAGTAATAAAACATTTAAGGGGCTTTTATTTCACACTTTTATTTAAGCAATGAAGTGAAGTGTGAGAAAGTAAACAAGATTAGCCAAAGAATACATACACACAAGATGCAGCTTGTTCCTGCATGCTCACTAACACACACAGGACCTCCATTTCACGAGTATATACTAGAGGTCGGCCGATTAATTAGTGCCGATTTCAAGTTTTCATAATTTGGTAATCAGCCTTTTTGGATGCCAATTATGGCCGATTACATTGCAATCCATGAGGAAACTGCGCGGCAGGCTGACCACCTGTTACGCGAGTGCAGCGTCAAAAGGACCTTGTGGCTGCAAGGAGCCAAGGTAAGTTCCATTAAACTTATTATAAAAACAACCAATCTTCACATAATCACTAGCTAACTAGACATGGTTGATGACATTACTATCACTACGTTAACTAGCTTGTCCTGCGTTGCATATAATCAATGCGGTGCCTGTTAATTTATCATCGAATCACAGCCTACTTCTCCAAATGGTGTTGATTTAACAAAAGAGCATTCGCAAAAAAAGCACAATCATTTCACAAATGTACCTAACCATAAACATCAATGCCTTTCTTAAAATCAATACACAAGTATATATTTTTTAACCTGCATATTTAGTTCAAATAAATTCATGTTAGCAGGCAATATTAACTAGGGAAATTGTGTCACTTGTCTTGCGTTCAGTGCAAACAGTCAGGGTATATGCAAAAGTTTGGGCCGCCTGGCTCGTTGTGAACTGTGTGAAGACCGTAATTAATTTGCCCGAATTTTACATAATTATGACAACATTGAAGGTTGTGCAATGCAGAATCAATATTTAGACTTGGGGTTGCCACCCGTTCGATAAAATACAGAACGGTTCCGTATTTCACTGAAAGAATAAAGGTTTTGTTTTCAAAATGATAGTTTCCAGATTTGACCATATTAATGACCAAAGGTTCGTATTTGTGTTAATTATATTATAAATAAATCTCTCATTTGATACAGCAGTCTGAGCGGTGGTAGGCAGCAGCAGGCTCGTAATTATTCATTCAAACAGCACTTTACTGCGTTTTGCCAGCAGCTCTTAGCAATGCTTTAATGCAAAGCGCTGTTTATGACTTCAAGCCTATCAACTCCTGAGATTAGCCTAGCAATACTAAAGTGCCTATAAGAACATGCAATAGGCAAAGGTATATGAAATACAAATGGTATAGAGAGAAATAGTCGACGCGTCATAATGCCTATAATAACTACAACCTGAAATTTCTTAACTGGGAATATTGAACCAGAACAAGAAACAAACATCCCTTTTTTTTTTTTTTTTTAAAACATGGCACATATTGCACTTTAACTTTCTTCTCCAACACTGTTTTCACATTATTTAAACCAAATTGAACATGTTTAATTATTTATTTGAGACTAAATAGATTTTATGTATAATATTTAGTTAAAATAATAGTTAATTCAGTATTGTTGTAATTGTCATTTAAATAAATCGGCAGATTAATCGGTATTGGCTTTTTTTGGTCATCCAATGTTATTTTTTTATTTCACCTTTATTTAACCAGGTAGGCCAGTTGAGAACAAGTTCTCATGTACAACTGCGACCAAGATAAAGCAAAGCAGTGCGACAAACAGAGTTACAAATGCAATAAACAAACGTACAGTCAATAACACAATAGAAAAAGTCTATATACAATGTGTGCAAATGGCGTGAGGAGGCAAGGCAATAAATAGGCCATAGTAGCGAAGTAATTACAATTTAGCACTGGAGTGATAGATGTGCAGATGATGTGCAAGTAGAAATACTGGTGTGCAAAAGAGCAAAAAAGTAAATAAAAACAATATGGGGATGAGGTAGGTAGATTGGATGGGCTATTTACAGATGGGCTGTGTACAGCTGCAGCGATCGATAAGCTGCTCAGATAGCTGATGATTAAAGTTAGTGGGGGAGATATGTCTCCAACTACAGCAATTTCTGCAATTTGTTCCAGTCATTGGCAGCAGAGAACTGGAAGGAAAGGCAGCTTTGGGGATGACCAGTGAGAAATACCTGCTGGAGAGCGTGCTACGGGTGGGTGTTATGGTGACCAGTGAGCTTATAGATGACCTGGAGCCAGTGGGTCTGGCGACAAATATGTAGCGAGGGCCAGTCGACAAGAGCATACAGGTCGCAGTGGTGGGTGGTATATGGGGCTTTGGTGACAAAACGGATGGCACTGTGATAGACTGCATCCAGTTTGCTGAGTAGAGTGTTGGAGGCTATTTTGTAAATGACTTCGCCAAAGTCGAGGATCGGTAGGATAGTCAGTTTTACGAGGGTGCTTTGGAGGCGTGAGTGAAGGAGGCTTTGTTGTTACGAAATAGGAAGCCGATTCTAGATTTAATTTTGGATTGGAGATGTTTAATATGAGGCTGGAAGGAGAGCTTAGTCTAACAAGACACCTCGGTACTTATAGTTGTCCACATATTCTAAGTCAGAACCGTCCAGAGTAGTGATGCTAGTCAGGCGGGCGGGTGCGGGCAGCAATCAGTTGAAAAGCATGCATTTAGTTTTACTAGTGTTTAAGAGCAGTTGGATGCCACGGAACGAGTGTTGTATGGCATTGCAGCTCGTTTGGAGGTTTGTTAACACAGTGTCCAAAGAAGGGCCAGAAGTATACAGAATGGTTTCGTCTGCATAAAGGTGGATCAGGGAATTACATTTACATTTACATTTTAGTCATTTAGCAGACGCTCTTATCCAGAGCGACTTACAGTAGAGTGCATTCATTTTATTACATTTTTACATACTGAGACAAGGATATCCCTACCGGCCAAGAGCAGACGCTCTTATCCAGAGCGACTTACAGTAGAGTGCATACATTTTATTACATTTTTACATACTGAGACAAGGATATCCCTACCGGCCAAACCCTCCCTACCGGCCAAACCCTCCCTAACCCGGACGACGCTATGCCAATTGTGCGTCGCCCCACGGATCTCCCGGTTGCGGCCGGCTGCGACAGAGCCTGGGCGCGAACCCAGAGACTCTGGTGGCGCAGCTAGCACTGCGATGCAGTGCCCTAGACCACTGCGCCACCCGGGAATCACCCGAAGCAAGAGCGACATCATTGATATAAACAGAGAAAAGAGTCGGCCCGAGGATTGAACCCTGTGGCACCCCCATAGAGACTGCCAGAGGTCCGGACAACAGGCCCTCCTATTTGACACACTGAACTCTGTCTGAGAAGTAGTTGGTGAACCAGGCGAGGCAGTCATTTGAGAAACCAAGGCTATTGAGTCTGCCGATAAGAATACGGTGATTGACAGAGTCGAAAGCCTTGGCCAGGTCGATAAAGACAGCTGCACAGTACTGTCTTTTATCGATGGCGGTTACGATATCGTTTAGTACCTTGAGCGTGGTTGAGGTGTACCCGTGACCAGCTCGGAAACCGGATTGCACAGCCGAGGGTACGGTGGGATTCGAAATGGTCAGTGATCTGTTTGTTAACTTGGCTTTTGAAGATTTTAGAAAGGCAGGGCAGGATGGATATAGGTCTATAACAGTTTCGGTCTAGAGTGTCACCCCCTTTGAAGAGGGGGATGACCGCAGCAGCTTTCCAATCTTTAGGGATCTCGGACGATATGAAAGAGAAGTTCGAACATACTGGTGATAGGGGTTGCAAAAAAGGTGGCGGATAAATTTAGAAAGACAGGTTCCAGATTGTCTAGCCCGGCTGATTTGTACATGTCCAGGTTTTGCAGCTCTTTCAGAACATCTCCGATCTGGATTTGGGTGAAGGAGAACCTGGGGAGGCTTGGGCAAGTAGCTGCGGAGGGTTCAGAGCTGTTGGCCGGGGTTGGGGTAGCCAGGAGGATAGCATGGCCAGCCGTAGAGAAATGCTTACAGAATATCTTAATTATCGTGGATTTATCGGTGGTAACAGTGTTTCCTAACCTCAGTGCAGTGGGCAGCTGGGAGGTGCTCTTATTCTCCATGGACTTTACAGTGTCCCAGAACTTTTTGGAGTTTGTGCTACAGGATGCAAATTTTCGTTTGAAAAAGCTAGCCTTTGCTTTCCTTACTGACTGTGTGTATCGGTTCCTGACTTTCCTGAAAAGTGACATATCGCGGGGAATATTCGATGCTAGTGCAGTCCGCCACAGGATGTTTTTGTGCTGGTCGAAGGCTGTCAGGTCTGGAGTGAACCAAGGGCTATATCTGTTCTTAGTTTTAAGCTTTTTTAAAGGGGCATGCTTATTTAAAATGGTGAGGAAATTACTTTACTGACGGAATGAGGTCAATATCCTTCCAGGATACCCGGGCCAGGACGATTAGAAAGGCCTGCTCGCAGAAGTGTTTTAGGGAGTGTTTGACAGTGATGAGGGGTGGTCGTTTGACCTCAGACCCATAGCGGATGCAGGCAATGAGGCAGTGATCGCTGAGATCCTGATTGAAAACAGCAGAGGTGTATTTGGAGGGCAAGTTGGTCAGGGTAATATCTATTTAAGGTAACCATGTTTACGGATTTAGGGTTGCACCTGGTGGGTTCCTTGATAATTTGTGTGAGATTGAGGGCATCTAGCTTAGATTGTAGGACTGCCGGGGTGTTAAGCATATCCCAGTTCAGGTCACCTAACAGAACGAACTCTGAAGATAGATTGGGGGGCAATCAATTCACATATGGTGTCCAGCGCACAGTTGGGAGCTGAGGGGGGGTCTATAACACGCGTGAGATATGTATTTCTGGAGAGACTCATTTTTTAAATTAGAAGCTCGAACTGTTTGGACATAGACCTGGAAAGTATGACAGAACTTTGCAGGCTCTCTCTGCAGTAGATTGCAACTCCTCCCCCTTTGGAAGTTCTATCTTGATGGAAAAATTTGCATTTGGGGATGGAAATATCCGCATTTTTGGTGGCCTTCCTAAGCCAGGATTCAGACACGGCAAGGACATCAGGGTTGGCGGAGAGTGCTAAAGCAGTGAGTAAAACAAACTTCGGGAGGAGGCTTCTGATATTAACATGCAATGAAACCAAGGCTTTTACGGTTACACAAGTCAACAAATGAGAGCGCCTGGGGACAGGCAGGACCTGGGTTAACCTCCACATCACCCGAAGAACAGAGGAGGAGTAGGATGAGGGTACGGCTAAAGGTTAGCAAAACTGGTCGTCTAGTGCGTTGGGGACAGAATAAAAGGAGCAGATTTCTGGCCGTGGTAGGATAGATTCAGGGATTAAATGTCCAGACAGGGGTATGGTAGGGTGTGGGTACAATGGAGAAAACCTAGGCATTGAGTGACGATAAGAGAGGTTGCATCTCTGGACGCACTAGTAATGCTGGGTGAGGTCACCGCATGTGTGGGAGGTGGGACAAAAGATGTATCTGAGGCATGTTGAGATGGACTAGGGGCTCCGCAGTGAACTAAAACAAGGATACTTATCCCAAACAACAGTATACAAGGCATATTGACAATAGAGAGAGACATAAAGCGAGGCATAAAGCAATCACAGGTGATGATTGGGAGAGTTAGCAAAGACAACAACGGGTAAGACAACAGCTAATCAGCTAAGAGAACAGGTAAAATGACAGGGCCTGAGTTTGAGGCTGGGGCCGACAGATAAACAAAATGGCGTACCGTGATTAATGAACAGTCCAGCAGGCATCAGCTATGTAGCCAAGTGATCATAGGGTCCAGTGAACAGCAATAGATGAAACAGGGAAGCCGCTAGTTAGTCGTTACTACGCTAGCAAGCGGGAGACACGGCGATCAAAAAAAGTTAGCAGGCCGGGGCTAGTAGAAGCGTCTGCTCCAAAGTCAGGCAAAGGCCGGTTGAGGGCACAACAGATGGAATTATGTCGGCAGGCCAGTTGTGTCGGCAGGCTCCGTGTCGACAAAGGGTCCAGGCCAGTTGGCAAAAGAGGTATTGTAGCTGGAGTAATTTAGTTTCCTAGCCGGGAGATGCGCCTGGCTTGCGTCTAACTGGTGCTAGCTTCGGTACAAGGGCGTTAGCCACTATAGCCACTTGGTAGCAGCTAGCTAGCAGCCATGATCCGATGCAAAGGTCCAGAGCTTACGGCAGGAATCTGGTGGTGTAGTGGATTCTAGTCGTGTTAGTGAAGAGTCCGGGAGGCATCAGCTGTGTAGCCGAGTGATCATAGGGTCCACTGAGCAGGCCGGGAGATGGGCCTGGCTCAAGGCTAGCTTCGGGGCTGGGCCACTCGGTGGCAGCTAGCTAGCTGCGATGATCTGGAGTAATGGTCCAGGGCTTACGGTGTTGTAGTGGAGAAAAACAGTCTGATATGCAGACTGGCAAGTATTATCCAGGCTAAAAGCGGCTGGTGTCTATGCTAAAGCTAAAGGCCGCTAGCAGTGGCTAACATTGACTAAATAGTTAGTAGCTAATTAGCTGGTTAGCTTCTGATGGAGGTTCTGGCTAAAAGGTCTAAAAATAGCAGATCCGTATCACATTGGGTGAGGCGGGTTGCCGGAAGGTATATTTAATTTTTTTAAATAGAAATATATACAAGAAATACGAAAAATACAAGATTTACACGGGAGAACGATAAACAACGTCTGCACTGCTACGCCATCTTTGAATTGATCAATAAATCGGTCGACCTTTAGTATATACACAAGACATTGTTTTCATATATACAAAAAATACGAAAAATACAAGATTTACACGGGAGAACGATAAACAACGTCTGCACTGCTACGCCATCTTTGAATTGATCAATAAATCGGTCGACCTTTAGTATATACACAAGACATTGTTTTCATATTTGACATATTAAAAGACACTTTCTACTAGAGGTCGACCGATTAGTCGGAATGGCCGATTAATTAGGGCCGATTTCAAGTTATAACAATCGGTATTTTTGGACACCAATTTGCAGATATTTTTATTTACACTTTAATTTAACTAGGAAAGTCAGTTAAGAACATATTCTAAATTTCAATGACGGCCTAGGAACGGTAGGTTAACTGCCTTATTCAGGGGCAGAGTGACATATTTTGTATAAAATAAAACATTAATATCTTATTTACATAAGTATTCAGACCCTTTGCTATGAGACTCAAAATTGAGCTCAAGGGCATCTTGTTTCCATTGGTTCTCTCGTTGACAGTGCATGTCAGTAAAAACCAAGCCATGAGGTCAAAGGAATTGTCCGTAGAGCTCTGAGACAAAATTGTGTCGAGGCACAGATCTGGGGAAGGGTACCAAAAACATGTCTGCAGCATTGAAGGTCCCCATGAACACAGTGGCCTCCATCATTCTTAAATGGAAGAAGTTTGGAACCACCAGGACTCTTCCCAGAGCTGGCCACCCGTCCAAACTGAGCAATCGAGGAAGAAGGGCTTGGTCCAGAACCTGTTGGTCACTCTGATAGAGCACTAGAGGTCCTCTGTGGAGATGGGAGAACCTTTCAGAATGAAAACCATCTCTGCAGCACTCCACCAATAAGGCCTTTATGGTAGAGGGGCCAGACAGAAGCCACTCCTCAGTTAAAAAAGGTACATGACAGCCCACTTGGAGTTTGCCAAAAGGCACCTAAAGGACTCTCAGACCATGAGAAACAAGATTATCTGGTCTGATGAAACCAAGATTAAACTCTTTGGTCTGAATGCCAAGCGTCACGTCTGGAGTAAACCTGGCACCACTCATCACCTGGCCAACACCATCCCTATGGTGAAGCATAGCGGTGGCAGCATCATGCTGTGGGGATTTGTTCAGCGACAGCGACTGGGAGACAAGTCAGGATTGTGGCAAAGATGAATGGAGCAAAGTGCAGAGAGATCATTGATGAAAACCTGCTCCAGAGCACTCAGGACCTCAGACTGGGGCGAATGATCACTTTCCAACAGGACAACGACCCTAAGCACACAGCCAAGACGACGCAAGAGTGGCTTCAGGACAAGTCTCTGAATGTCCTTGAGTGGCCCAGCTAGAATCTGGACTGGAACATCTCTGGAAAGAGCTGAAAATAGCTGTGCAGCGACACTCCCATCCAACCTGACAGAGCTTGAGAGGATCTGCAGAGAAGAATGGAAGAAACTCCCCAAATACAGGTGTGCCAAGCTTGTAGCTACATACCCAAGAAGACTCAAGGTTGTAATCGCTGCCAAAGGTGATTCAACAAAGTACTGAATAAAGGGCCTGAATACTTATGTGAATGTCACATTTCCATTTATTTTATTTTTTTAGGTGCAAACATTTCTGAAAAACAGTTTTTGCTTTGTCATTATGGGATAGTGTGTGAATATTGACGAGGATTTTTTATTTCTTTTTAAAAACCATTTTAGAATAGAATGTAACAAAATGTGGAAAAACTAAAAGGAGTCTGAATACTTTGAATGCACTGGCACACACACACAAAACAGGGCAATTCCATGGTAACAGAATGACTCAGACTCAAGGTTTTTCACCTTACAAATGCCAAACTAAAACCATTGATTGCACAGGGACTACTTTCAACAATGTCCACAGAACATTTGACAAAAACACATTTACATTGAACAAAAATAAAACACATCATGTAAAGTGTTGGTCCCATGTTTCATGAGCTGAAATAAAAAGATCCCAGAAATTTCTCTCAAATTCTGTGCACACATTTGTTTACATCTGTTAGTGAGCATTTCTCCTTTGCCAAGATAATACATCCACCTGACAGGAGTGGCAATTAAAGAAGCTGATTAAACAGCATGATGATTACACAGGTGCACCTTGTGCTGGGGACAATAAAAGGTCACTCGACAATGTGCAATTTTGTCACAACACAATGCTGCAGATGTCTCAAGTTGAGGGAGCGTGCAATTGGCATGCTGGCTGCAGGAATGTTCACCTGAGCTGTTTCCATATAATTTAATGTTCATTTCTCTACCATAAGCCGCCTCCGTCATTTTAGAAAATTTGACCGTAGGTCCAAACGGCCTCACAAACGCAGATGTGTGGGCGAGCAGTTTGCTGATGTCAATGTTGTGAACAGAGTGCCCCATGGTGGTGGTGAGGTTATGGTATGGGCAGGCATAAGCTATGGACAACGAACAGAATTAAATTTTATCAATGGCAATTTGAATGCACAGAGATACCGTGACAAGATCCTGAGGCCCATTGTCGTGCCATTCATCCACCACCATCACCTCATGTTTCAGCATGATAATGCACGGCCCTAGTTCTTCCATGGCCTGCATACTCACTAGACATGTCACCCATTGAGCATGTTTAGGATGCTCTGTACCGACGTGTACTACATGGTGTTTCAGTTCCAGCCAATATCCAGCAACTTCGCACAGCCATTGAAGAGGAGTGGGACAACATTCCACAATCAACAGCCTGATCAACTCCATTCAAAGGAGATGTGTCGTGTTGCCTGAGGAAACGTGGTCACGCCAGATACTGACTGTTATTCTAATCTGTTACCACAGATGCATATCTGTATTCCCAGTCATGCGAAATCCATAGATTACTGCCTAATGAATTTATTTCAATTGACTGATTTCCTTATATGAACTGTAGCTTAGTAGTATAATATTTGAAATTGTTGCATGTTGCGAGTATTTTTGTTCAGTATACTTGAACAGTGCAGATTACGTAACAATGACGGTAAAAAAGTATATATTTTAAAATCTTAAATATGTAGTCTAAATTAAGATTCAAAGATGTCTGAAGAAATAATGGGGTGTCAGCTATGATGTGACACCTTGAGTTTGAAAAAATCTATTTGAATTATTGAACTACAGTAAGTGAAATGGATTAACACCTGACAATAACGGAATGACATCATGGGTCCCTGTTCTGTATTATACAGAAATGCATAATTGGATATGGATATGTCATGTATTCATTGTGATGTATCCTGAACAGGTACACAAAAAAGGTAGAAAAATGCAATATCCACGTTTGTGTGTTTGGGAATTATTCTACACATTGGCTATTATTCTAATGAGGTTCCCCCCCAAACAAGACCAAATTTGTTTGGTACGGACAGACCAAATCTGAATTAATCATAGATGTCTATGTTTCACAAGTTTGGACTCAGTAGAGCACAGCACAGTACCGGGGCAGCAGGGAGCCTGGTGGATAGGATCGATGGGCCAGCAACTGAAATGTTGCTGTATCGAATCCCAGAGACGAAAATGTACAAATCTGTCGTTCTGCCTTTGAGCAAGGCAATTAACCCCAATTGCTCCAGGGTCGCCGTCAATAATGGATGATCCCCTGGCTGTGACCTCACTCTCCAAGGGTGCCTCAGTTTGCTGTCCAAACTTGTGAAACATAAACGTCTAAATGTCAGCTACTTTTCAATGTCCATGGACGTACGGTGTCGGTTGAGGACACTAGTTACAGTAAATGGAAAGAGAGGGGGCTCATGGGTAGGTGTCAGTAAAAGGTGACATTAACTGGAGAGAGAAGAGCGAAAGAGAGAGACAGCGACAGGGAGACAGGGGAAAAGATAGGCAGAGAGACAGGAGGGGTTGTCCAGAGTTTTCACAATTATGAGCTGAACTCAACAGTATGCCAGTGGAAGGGAGGACAGTAGCAGGTGACCCAACTGTGGTTTATGAATTTTAGCCAATAAATTGCAGTCCTTCTGTTACCGATTTTGTAATGAATGACACATTCGAATCACTTAATAAATCATAAACAAAATCATCATAATTGAAAAAAAAATAACTCATGTAGGTTTACCTTTACTTACTTCTGTGAACTTTCATTATCCTCCCTCATGAGGGAGAGAAATGTGAAACAATCTTAAAGATGTGGGGGTTTTGTAAAAGAACGGCAATATTTCCTGAAACTTACAGAAGGCAAATAATTTGACAAAAGGAAAAGTAAGTGTTGATATTAGTTGGCAGGGGTCTTAACTGCAACAATATTGTGTGTTGAGGTATTTCTAATACCTTTTAAGACTTTTTCTGGTAGATGTTTTCTAAGACCCGTTTTCCATCTGTTTGACCAGAAATCAAAGACTTCGCTTATTCCTAATTTAAGTATGAAAAATGGTTGTGAAAAAAATGTACGTGCCTGAATTAATTCTTTTTTTTTTTAACTCATCTTTCATTTGACACCAAATTTGAGGTGCTCCTATGAACTTCACATGTTGGTGCTCATGGGTACTTTTAAATGGAAATGGCCAACAACAACCCATTCGGCATACAAGGTATGCCGACATGTATTTTTGTTCCGTATACTTGAACAGTGCAGATTACGTAACTCCCGTGGAGGTATGCCACCGCCAGAGAAAAGGCTAATGTAATTCACAAAATACATTCATAGTTGGACGATCTGTGAAAGAACAGCTTTTTTTCTGGAAAAAAAGAAATATTTACTGGTGCCCTGAGAATACACTCCAGTCAGAGGGAACAAAGACGCCTCTCATCCATCTCCTATTCCATTTGTGTCATCCTGAGAGAATTATGCTCGAGTGAGACATGAGAAGTGAGACATTAAGATCTTTGATCCAGCCAATTGCATGTTACTTAATTAAACATCAAAACTTAGCTACTCCTTAATGGCATTAGGTAAAAATGTAAACCATCAGCTTCAAAATGTAGCCTATAGCTTTAACAACAAAAAAAAGTGGAAAGAGTTTGAGCTATATGGAAAGAGGAAGGAGAATTCAGACTTTAGGCTACTTAACCAAGACAAAAAAAATGTTAAATCATGAATACTTAGTTTACCTATATGAAACTGTCCTAAACTGATTGGAGCTCAGTAGAGTAGCTCAGTAGAAAGTCAAGCTCATGTAGTAATGTATTACATTGCAAAATAAACTAATTCTAGCTCCTGAGAAACCTCTCATGAGTGGGCCAGTTTAAGGGAATCACCCAGGTCTGGGACTGACACTACAGTATGTTCTCTGCTTTCAATGTGCATGCTTATAAACTTGGGACTTCATGTTTCATCCATACAGTAATCTGAATGGTGGTATGCACAGTGATGAAACATGAATACCACAAGTATTTATATGCACAAATAAGCTCAACATTTCCGAGGGCTAACACACAAACTCTGACTCCACCCACAGACATGCAACTCACACACACATGAACAAAAACAGAATTGTTAGGAAAAGATGCTACGGGGAGCGGACAGTCTTACCTTCTCTCTGAGCGGGGTTCATCCTCGACTCGTCTGCTTTCTGAAAACTAATGCTGGCATAGGCGCGCAGGTCCTCTGGGTCACTACCACCTTGCGTGTCCCTGGCTCTGGCCCAGAGGGAACTCCACTCTGGTAGGTTCTGGTCTTGAGCCAGGTCCAGGTCGATGTAGTTCAGCCTGTTCTGGTTCTGTCCGTTAGAGCTGGGCTCTGATGGGCTTTCTCTCCTCCCGTTGGCAGATAATGGGGATTCTCCCGGCTTCAGCCATACATTCTCGAAAGAGGCGGAGCTGTGACGTTTCACTCCCTCCACGGAGGGCGAGGCGGCGTTGACCGGGACTCCCGTGGAGGAGAAGGTCTCGGAGCTGTGCCGGCGCCGGCCCTGCTGGTTGGCGCGGATCAATTTAGCTCCCTGGTTCCAGATTAAACTGGAGTTAACCCTGGTGAAAGCACTCAGCCCAGAGAGAGGGCCCATTAGTCCTAAGGGCACGGCACTGGGACCCGCACCCAGCACAGACAGGTCCTGGCTTGGAGGGGACACAGAGAAGGGGGTGACATCAATGGTCGACATCGGAGCGTTCAGAATCATGTGTGTGTCAGAGTAGTCAGTCTGTGTGCTGCTGTAGTCCCGTCTACAGAGGTTCTCACAGGGGATCACAGAGGGAGCCACAGGGGCCACTATAGCATAGCCATCTGTGCAGGAGGCTAGGGGTTTGGCTGCCCAGCTGGGAATGCCCCTGCCCTGAGCACCCAGGTGCATGTTCATGTAGTCTGAGGAAATCTCTGCTGGCCCCTCTGGGCCACTCCCTGGGAACACAGGGGAGAAGTGAGTGGCCAAGCCGGCTGAGAAAGGCTTGTCGTTGAACTTTATGTTGACATACTCCCCGGGGCTCTTGGGATCTGCAGGGAAGGGGCACTCATGGGTGCTGGCTTTGTTGCCCTCCAGAGAGAGGCGCGTGGGCCTGGCCAGCCTGCTGTCCACATCAGCTCTCTTGGGCTTGACCACGGGCTGACTACTGTAGCCCTGTCCCATTAGACTGTCGCTGCTTGTGGAGGAGGCTAAAGAGTCCCCGAAGGCCAGGCGTCCAGAGCTGAGCGAAAGGTGCAGGGGGTTCTGGTCCAGCTTCCTGTGGCTGTGTTCAAAAGAGCGAGGCAAGGAAAAGTAGGAGTACATGGACTTAGGTGGATCCTCTACCAGGTTGATGTAGCAATCTGGCGGCGTGCTAGTCATGGAGCAGCTCGCCGGTGACATGTTCATGTAATCCCCGGGCGACAACAATTTCTCCTCCGTGCTCTCGACAGAAAGCTTAGGGTTGACCCCATTGGTCCATATTTGACCGTAGTTTGTGGTGTCTGGTGAGCAGCTCCCGCTGGGTGACATCATCATGTACCCATTGGAGTCCATTTTGGGGTGCTGGTGAGAGTTAATCTGCTGTGGCACCGACACACTTTTGGGGCTCATGGGCATGTAGTCGGCACTTTTACCTGTGGCAGGTGCCACACCTGGGGTCATGGGCATGTAGCCATCATCTTTTTTGCTCACCCTGTTGCCCTCTAAGGGGATGTCTATGCCCTCCTCTGGGTATGAGTGTGTGGGCATGAAGGCAGAGTGCCTGTAGCTGGATGCTCGGCTGCATGACGAGTATGCAGGCTGCATTACTGTGTACTCCTCCAGCGATACTGTGGAGGACTGAGAGGGGGTCTTCTGGTGGCACACTGTCAGGGGAGATGTGCTCGAGGAGTGTGTCCGTTTCCTGAAGCACTTCTCCAGCTCAGGCTCGTCCAGGTGGGATGGCGTACCGTGGGGGTGGGGGCTGCAGCCACAGTGGCCCCTCAGAAGAGTTGCAGGCTTCGCCATGCAGATGTAGTTGTTGAGTTCTTCCTCCCTGGCGGGCGGTGTGTGACTCAAGGAGTCAGGTGTGACACTGCGGAAGGAACTCCTGAAGTCACAAGGGCTGGATCCATACTCATCAGAGGAAATGAATCCCCCGTCAATAGGAGAGCCAGATATGGAGGCACTGGAGCGGCAGGGGTAGAGACAGTCTGAAGTGGAGCCGTGCCCACTCGTACTGCTGGAGGACAGGCTAACTGGGCTGATTGCTGAGGGGGAGCAGCGCGAAGAGGGCATGGGGATAGACCTGCTGTGGTTGAGGGGAGGGTGGAGGCGGGAGGCCCCTCTGTGTCTGTGAGATTGTGTCCTGGCTTCACAGGGGCTCCCATCCACTGAGGCTGGTCTGGACATGGTTCCTTCCCCATCACTAGAGGCCCTCACTCT
The DNA here is from genome assembly GCF_045679555.1 of Salvelinus alpinus. Taxonomy (NCBI): domain Eukaryota; kingdom Metazoa; phylum Chordata; class Actinopteri; order Salmoniformes; family Salmonidae; genus Salvelinus; species Salvelinus alpinus. The sequence goes on from NC_092107.1 coordinate 22,918,959, forward strand.
GAATGAATGACTGTGCTTTCCCGGGCCAGCAGGCGAGGTGGCCGTCACACTCTCAGTCCGGGACCTCCTTCCCAGTCCCACTTGGCTAGGTGGCAGGTTGCTGTGGTGATGCCTTCTCAAAGGCACAGAGATTGGGTTGGAGCAGTTTGACGAGGAATGGCTTTTGCTCCGGGGACGAAATTCCTCACTCATCGCTTTCATCGCCTCCAGGATGGTTTCATGCATATTTTGAGCAACAACAGAGTCGTCCACTTGCATCCAAAATTCCCCCGGTCCTGTGACTGCGGATCTTCCCACTTCAATGAAAAAGAAATTCTCTGAATGACCGCATCTCCTTATATTCATTAATTGCAGCACGACCGCCGCTGCGTCTGAGTTCAATTTCACAAAGCTGATGGTTTTATTTGTTAGGCACAATCTGTAAATCCCAATAAAATTTTTGGTGTGTCCCAGGCCCTTTGGTTTCAAAATAACTTGCCAGACTTCTTTAAAGGCAGGTCCTGGCATGGTTTCTTCTCCATAATTCTCCTCTGCCATCCCACTGCCACCAACAGCAGCATCATCATGAACTTTACCTTTGTTGTGTAGGTCCACTAGCGCTTGGTGCCACCTGTCTTGTTCCTGCTCGCTGTCCGCTGCAATAGAGAAATACTCATCCTTGGTGTAAAGAGCCACCAGGTATTTGTTTTTGGAATCTGCCCTTTTATTTATGTTGAAGCAGCTCTCCAGCAGGATTGACCTTTTAGGCACCCCGGACTTGTGTCTCCATTTTTTTTCATTTTCGTAGTACTCCAACCTGGAGGGTCCTGCAGCACTAGCAGCCCGCAGGACAAAAAACCTCTTGTGCATGCTTTTAGGTTTCCTTAAATAACCCACCTTTCTTACATCTGAAAAACAACCCTGCTGCTCTGTGGTTGGGCTAGCCATTTTGGAATTTTAAATACTACTTGTATTTAAAAATACAACTGTTCTTACTGAAATAAAAAAGCAAAAAATATTAGGGTATTTAGATCCTAATATAGCCATTGAAAACGAGTTAGTGTGGATCTTAACTATGAATTTGCTATGGCATACGTCTCAATTAGCTAAACTAACGGCGCTAAACCAATAACAGTGCTGTCAAACTGTTGGTGCTGCAGTGGAATTTCTAAGCAGTATGCTACATTTTCTCCCTAAGAACGTAAAATAACATACTCTTTATTAATTTGTCCTTTCATTATGATGACAAAAAGTCGCCTACAAAAATAAGGGAAAACTCACTTCAGTCCGGAGTTCAAAACAAGCCCCGTCAGCATATGACCTCATTTCACATGCTAGGTAACCACCAAGGCAGGCTTGTCCCGTCGATAGCCCTGCTTGCAAAAGTGCAACCCAGAAAAATAAAACATGTACCAGTGCATTCAATTATCTTTTCAAAATATGTTAGAGTCCAACGTGATACGAAGCCGATGAATGTGAAGTGGGTGCAAAGTTCTCTTCTCCACTTTGTTAATAAATCCAGTAGCTCTAAACCAAAACAAGGCTCCGTGTTTGTGGGAGTACTTTACAATCCCTATCGATTACAGTTTGCGCTCAAGGAGTTGCCCACGTGACGATTCGATGCGTGGACAGTTTAAACAAGGGATACGGCCTACCTTGGCACAATAAACCGCGTCAGCCTATCCCCTTGCCATAATAGGCTCGTTGTAAGAATCTGATTGGCCAGAGTTTATTTCAGTCCGTTAGAGTGACGAAGTTGCGCTTAAAAAAAGCCACAAAATCAAATTGCCTACATCGTAAAAGTTCATGATAAAAAAAAAAAGGTATCTTTATTTAAAGTTAACAGTGTGGTTAAGGTTAGATTTAAAAATGACATTTTAAGAAGATACATTTTAGGAATAGGCGGGGTTTATGACTTTGTGGCTGTTGTAACTAGTGACGACCCTTTGAATGGGAGTAACAGTAGAAATACGCGTTCTTGTACTATGAAGTTACTATGGTCTTCGGCTCTAGAACCGTGCTTTCAAAGTCTATATTTTACTGATTTATATAATGAAGCATGGCGCAGTTGTTTTCGTTAGTTTTTTTGGTCTTGTATGTCCACCAGCATAGGCCTACACCTGAATGGTTTGTTTAACAACTACTTGGGGAAAACAATGTGTCTCGTTCTCGGGAGGGAATGGAATTTGTTTTGAATGGAATAAGGGATAATAATTTGGCAGCATCGTCAAGGACACCCGCTCCCGTTCCGAGACAATCACAAGACTTTGCTTGTGTGTGCATTATGCCAATCACAATGCCATTTAATAAGTGAACGTGTGTTTATTGCTCAGAAAGTTAATTTGGGATAAACCTAGTAAAAGTGTGCTATCATAAAGTAGCCCTAGGCATGTTTCACTGTTAGCTGGTTCACAGCTGAGAGTGCCACCTACTGGTTTTGCGTCTCTAACGAAACCTGTCTGATTTGGGGTCATTTAATTCGGTCCCTAAAGTGAATTCCAATTCAAAGGTTGAAACATGACATATAGCCAAACACTTTATGTACAGGTATATTTAAATTGTTTATTATTAATTGATAGATAGTTTAAGCTAAAATGTACACATTCAGCACCAAATTTGGTTGTTTCCCAGACAGCACACATACAGTACCAGTCAAAAGTTTGGACACACCTACTCAGTCAAGGTATTTTCTTTATTTGACTATTTCTACATATATTTACAAAGAAAGTTCAAGTCTGAGTTCAAGAATGCAGTTCACAATAGACAAAAAGGATAAAATGTAGATAGAGCTATATACCAAACGATCAAATTAAATCAACACAGGTGTAGACCTTACCGTGAAGTGCTTACTTACAAGCCCTTAACAAGCCATGCTTGTTTTTCAAGAAATAGAGTTAAGCAAATATTTACTAAATAAACTAAAGAGGGGGGGAAAAAGTAACACGAAAATTACATAACAATAACAAGGCTATATACCGGGGGTACCAGTACAGAGTCAATGTGCTGGGGTACAGGTTTGTCTAGGTAATTTGTGAAGAGACTATGCATAGATAATAAACAGCGAGTAGCAGCAGTGTAAAAACAAGGGGGGGGGGGGTCAATATAAATAGTCCGGGTGGCCATTTGATTATTTGTTCAGCAGTCTTATGGCTTGGGGTGGAAGCTGTTAAGAAGCCTTTTGGTCCTAGACTTGGCGCTCCGGTACCGCTTGCCATGCGGGAACAGAGAGAATAGTCAGTAAAGGCGCCGGAGGGGATGGCTGCCGTTTTATGGACTCTTAACCAACTGTGCTATTTTGTTTGTTTTTTCGCATTGTTTGTAACTTATTTTGTGCATAATGTTGCTGCTACCGTCTCATGACCAAAAAGAGCTTCTGGACATCAGAACAGCGATTACTCACCTAGAATTGGACAAATAATTTCTCTTTAATGAGTCGGACGAGAGGGATTTACTCTAGATATCCGACGAGGCCATCATCCCCGTCATTTGCAAGAGGAAAATATGGAGATATCACGGGAAGGAGATTGGGGTGCATTGATTATCCAATTGCTGGATAATATAGTAGATGAACTACAAGCACGTATATATTACCAACGGGACATAAAAAAATTTAATATCTAATGTTTCACCGAGTCGTGGCTGAACGACGACATGAATAACATACAGCTGGCGGGTTACACATTGTATCAGCAGGATAAAAGTGCAGCCTCTGGTAAGACAAGGGGTGGAGGTCTATGTATATTTGTAAACAACAGCTGGTGCACGATATCTAAGGAAGTCTCAAGGTTTTGCTCGCATGAGGTGCTAAGCTGTAGATCACACTATCTACCAAGAGAGTTTTCATCTATATTCTTTGTAGCTGTCTATTTACCATCGCAAACCGATGCTGGCACTAGGACCGCACTCAATGAGCTGTATACGGCCATAAGCAAACAGGAAAACGCTCATCCAGAGGCGGCGCTCCTAGTGGCTGGGGACTTTAATGCAGGGAAACTTAAAGCCGTTTTACCTCATTTCTACAAGCATGTTAAATGTAGTCGGGGTGGAAAGATTTTTTGAATATTGAGGAACCATCATTTGCAATGGATGTTACAAAAACAGACTTTGTTGACTTTTGTGAGGCGAAGAAAAATGTGGTGTACGTGGTGAGCTAAGACAATCAAAAATAAGACATTGCCAAATGGGCACGTCGTGACGTAACCTGGGGGGAGGTTCATAGACGCCCCCTCTCTCTTTCTTTCTCCACAGTTTATGACAGTCGTAAATACTCTGCTTCTGGGCCTGTAGTATTGAGATTGAAATGTGTGAGAGAGACTTGGCCAAACTCCTAATCCCCAAAATGGTAGAATTGAACAATATTTATACATTTGAGAATGTGGGAATGGTCCGTGGACACTTAAGGGACAGTCATGTCGAGTGTGTTTCATTTGGTGATCTCATGAAGGACAGGAAACACACATAACTGTATCTTTTAAAGTGTACATTTCCCAGCTGTCAGGTTTACATCTAAATATTGTGAAACGTATGGGGTTAAAACCTCTACGGGATTGGTGTCCCTAAACCGGGACGGTTTTTGCTAACGTGCGCTAATGTGACTAGAATGGCATTGTAAAACAGCCAACTTTCTGGGACATAGACATGTCTTATATGGGCAGAAAGCTTAAATTATTGTTAATCTAACTGCAGTGTCCAATTTACAGTAGCTATTACAGTGAAAAAATGCCATGCTATTGTTTGAGGAGAGTGCACAACAACAAAACACTTATCACAGAAACTGGTTTGATATTCACCTCTGAAGATAAAAAATGTACTTACTGTACATTCAGTAATCTTGCTCTGATTTGTCATCCTGAGGGTCCCAGAGATAAAATATAGCATGGTTTTGTTTGATAAAATCCATTTATTATTCAAATGTAGGAACTGGGTTCTACAGTTTGAACCCCAGCTGTCTCTCACATTTCACAAACTGTGTTTCCTTTCAAATGGTATCAAGAATATGCATATCCTTGCTTCAGGTCCTGAGCTACAAGGAGTAAGATTTGGGTATGTCATTTTAGTTTTTATTTTTTTTTAAAGGGCTAGATCCTTAAGGCAAAGAGACAGCTCAACAGGCACAATACCTTCCAAAAGTATATCTGGTGGAAAATATGTGATGGGGTGTAAATACTGCAGTGACTCACGCAGGACACAATCCGCTTTCACATCAAACTGACTACTCAGAGTATCACTTTGCACAACATTTTGAACATTAATGTCATGGTTGACTTTAGTTCTCAGGCTAAACTCTCCTTCTCTGACTTCATTGGACTCAAACTGTTTGTTGGTGGCCATACAGAATCTACAAACATACTCTACTCTGCTCTGAAAGACTCTAGAAACCCCCCCAATCCATGGGCAGCAAGATGATTCCCTTGACATTCTGACCAGTTGATTCAATGAAAATGCCATCCTGTTCAAGAGAACGAATGTCATGTAATAATGGTACAAGTACAGCCGTGTAACCATACTTTTGGAGGTCTGTCACTTTACACAGTACGGCAAGCTGTATAGTGTGTAAGGCTGGTCAATATTTGCTGGGTAGATTGGCAAGAACCAAGTATACTGCTGATAGTTTGTGAATTTTTCTGGATATGCAAAGTAGGTTAGCAATTTCTGAATCATCCATATACATCTGGAGTGACAGTTTAAGTTCCCCTGTTGAGAATAAGTAATTTTCTTGGAAATGTGATCCATCTTTGTGGGACATGGAGTGACTTGGTTCAATATTTGGTTCTGAGATCTTGCTTAGAATATCAGTGTTTTTAAACAGTTCTTGAATCATCTGAAGTACTGGAATATACACCATTGTGTGTCCAGGTTGGTCGAAGTCTAAAACATCCTGTACTGACATTACCATGGGAAAGTTTCTCTCAGCAATTTTTTTTTAATACATTGTTACCATTAAGAAAGGATCCACTGTCGCGGGGACCGTCTGCCATGTTGGAAAGATTTTAAAATACCACATGCGTGCCTTTGATTACGTCTGGCGATGTTCAAAGTCAAACTTCACAGATATGTGTGCCTGTCAATCTATCAATCCAGTGTACATAAACTCCCCGATACGTTTCATCCAAATAATAAAATGACCAGTCTCACGAAATCAAAAGGGAGGTGCATGTTATGGGGACCAGTTATGTTACTACAACGTTTTCACATACATTATGTTTACAGAACTTCATCCAATTATTGAACAGTACTGTTTGGGTTTACAGTGTGTGTATTGTTTCAAATCACAAATGTGTTTGGAAAGCCCACAGTTTAGTAGTGCGCGTGGCAATCGATCTATCTGATTGAGTTGTGGCTGTCAGTGAAAAGCGTCTAAAATATGTGTGAAGATAATGTGTCTTGAGAATCATTTAAAATGTTCCATCAAGAAGATGGGGGGGGGTATGGCGAAGATATGGTGCGTCTCCAGAATGCATGCATATGTCGGAAAGTGCCTGTCATGTCTGGACTATCATTAAATGTGAAGACTTATTTATATCAAATCAGTTCTCTAGGTTAAATTATGTGATTAAACTAATCATGTAAACATTCATTAACAAGGAAGTCGGGGCACCACGGAAAATGTTGAGATTTACAGGTATCATTTTCTGAATATAACTATTCAGATATTGTAATATCTGATTGACTAATCATTCTCATTAATGTATTATTATTACCTCATCAGTTCTCATTACTGAATGTCGCCAACCCTTGGATATCTGCACGAACCCTAGTTTCCAAAATGAATCAGCAATATACAAATTGGCTTGATTATTTATTTATTAACTAACTAAATAATCACACAGCATTACATAAAAACAGTAGATATTGGTTACTAACAATGATAGAAAAGTCCCTAGTGGGCTAAGCTGATATGACGGCTTGGTAGACAAAAGAAAGGGGTGGGGACTGAGAGAGCGGGAAAGACAAAATGGATTCACTACACACAGTGGATAATTGTAATCATGGACATGCTAATACTTTGCACATGAACAGCCGCTCATTCTGAAAGAAATTGCAATGTATATATTTACACCTGTACATCGTTGTCTCTCCGTTGAAAACATTTGATTGTCCTGTAGAGTTCATCGGAGTCTCTGTTTAACTTTCACAGAAGTCACAATGTCTTTCGTGGTTGTAGCTGGTTAGAATGGATACTTCAGAGTACCATTCGGAAATGTTCTCATAGAAAAGATTGCTAAGGTGGTTGTCGGTATTTTCGTTCTAGACTTAAATAAGTTCTAGCTGCAGACTAGTAATTATACATCTAAGACTTGCTCTTATTTTGTAGGGATCGATAGTCTCAGAGTTGAACTTCTCTAGGATAGGGGGCAGCATTTTCACGTTTGGATGAAAAGAATATCCAAATTCAACTGCCAGCTACTCATCCCCAGAAGATAAAATATGCATATTGTTAGTAGATTTGGATAGAAAACACTCTGAAGTTTCTAAAACTGTTTGAATTATGTCTGTGAGTATGGCAATTTTGAATCAGGGTCACTTGAAGTGTCCTGTTAGATAGAGGCGCGTGACCAGAAAGCATGCTACAGATTGTTTTAATCCTGTATTGAACACAGATCATCCCGTCTTCAATTTTATCGATTATTTACCTTAAAAAATACCTAAAGTTGTATTACAAAAGTAGTTTGAAATATTTTGGCAAAGTTTACAGGTAACTTTTGAGATATTTTGTAGTCATGTTTCACGAGTTTGAACCAGTGTTTTTCTGGATCAAACGCGCCAAATAAATGGACATTTTGGATATATATCGACGGAATTAATCGAACAAAAGGACCATTTGTGATGTTTATGGGACATATTGAAGTGCCAACAACAGAAGCTCGTCAAAGGTAAGGCGTGAATTATATTTTTATTTCTGCGTTTTGTGTTGCGCCTGCAGGGTTGAAATATGCGTCTCTCTCTTTGTTTACAATGGTGCTAACTCAGATAATAGCATTGTTTGCTTTCGCCGAAAAGCCTATTTGAATTTTGACATGTTGGCTGGATTCACAACCAGTGTAGCTTTAATTTGGTGTCTTTCATGTGTGATTTAATGAAAGTTTGATTTTTATAGTAATTTATTTGAATATGGCGCTCTGCATTTTCTCTGGCTTTTGGCCAAGTGAGACAGTAGCGTCCCGCCTAACCTCAGATTTTTGGATATAAATATGAACTTTACCGAACAAAACATACATGTATTGTGTAACATGAAGTCCTATGAGTGTCATCTGATGAAGATCATCAAAGGTTAGTGATTCATTTTCTCTATTTCTGCCTTTTGTTACTCCTCTCTTTGGCTGGAAAAATGGCTGTGTTTTTCTGTGGCTATGTACTGACCTAACATAATCGTTTGATGTGCTTTCGCCGTAAATCCTTTTTGAAATCAGACATGTTGGCTGGATTCACAACAAGTGTAGCTTTAATTTGGTGTCTTTCATGTGTGATTTCATGAAAGTTGGATTTTTATAGTAATTTATTTGAATTTGGTACTCTGCATTGTTACTGGCTTTTGGCCAGAGAAGTTCAACTGTTCTGTGTTCTTTTTCTCCATCTATGACTGTCTTGTTTTACATGGAACCTGTCTCACATGCATTCATTAAAAGAACCTTAAGATGTCAGCTGCTAATTTTCAGATTTACACCACATAAACACAGCCATTTTCACTGGACTATCTGTTGCTGCCAAGTCATGATTTCCCTTGGGGTTAGCCTTGCAATAACCAAGTGGTGAGATTCATAGGCCTCTATATTTAAATGTTTCAGGTACACTCCGATAGGTGTCTGCGTCAGATACATTATCTTCTATTGACATCATCTTCTATTGTTTGTCGTCATGTGTCTGTTTTTCAGCATAAAGTACTCTGTAGCCACTTAGTGTGGACACCAGGTGAGACCACACTCACACAATAACAGTCTCTCTTCTCCACTTCATCCCTCTCCCTCTTCTCCCTAAATCCTCTAGTTTATATCAGCTGTTTTGGTGAACCGCTCCCGCATCTGAACTGGCTGACAGAGGGCACAGCATGATCATAGGTGAGATGTCACTTGGTCGGGTCAACAGGAAGTATTATTAAAGAGATGCTTTACATTGAAATACAGACAGAGATGTAGTAGTCCCAGAGTTAATGATCCAAGGTCAGTTTTGCATTTCACCTCCTGATTTAATAAGATGACTGACCGTGTTAGAATAAAAAAAAACAAGGCTTAATCATGCTCTCTCATTTGCAGGTATGTTTTGATGTGAGAGAGGAAGCCAGACCCGTCATCACCACCTCACCCGACCTGTCATCACCACCTCACCCGCTCTTAAGATAACCTTCGGGCCAACTGGGGGCCCAAGGCTGGTTAGGAGACATCGCAATTGTGATGAATTGAGAGAATATTAGGGTAGCACTGTAATTCATGAATCATATGCTGTCTGCCGCTGTTCTTACCTCTTTCCCTTTCTGTCTTCTACACCTCTCTCCCCACCTCGTCTTTCTTCCTCGTTTTATAAATCTTCTTAGGACTAGGCCCCTTTTTTCTCCATTTTCGCCTGAATGACGTATCCAAAGTAAACTGCCTGTTGCTCAGGCCCTGAGGCCAGGATTTGCATATAATTGGTACCATTGGAAAGAAAACACCTTGAAGTTCGTAGACATGTTAAAATAATGTAGGAGAATATAACACAAAATATATGGTAGGAGTAAATCCAAAGAAAAACCAACCAGCATTTGTTTTTGAGAGACCATCCTCTTAGAATGCAAGAGAAAGGTCATATTGTAAATTAGCTCCCTGTATGCAATTTATATGGCTTCCACAGGGTGTCCGCAGGCTATGTTCAAGGTTTCAGGCTTGTAACTTGATGTCACGTTCTGACCATAGTTCTTGTGTGTTTTGCTTGTTTTAGTGTTGGTCAGGACGTGAGCTGGGTGGGCATTCTATGTTGTGTGTCTAGTTTGTCTGTTTCTATGTTTGGCCTAATATGGTTCTCAATCAGAGGCAGGTGTTTTGTGTTGTCTCTGATTGGGAATCATATATAGGTGGCTTGTTTTGTGTTGGGGTTTGTGGGTGGTTGTTTCCTGTCTCTGTGTTTTCTCTGCACCAGCTAGGACTGTATCTGTTGGCCACTTTTTGTTATTTTGTATTTGTAAGTGTTCTCTGTTTATCGTTTAATTAAACATGTTGAGCACTGGCTACGCTGCGTGTTGGTCCGATCCCTGCTACACCTCCTCTTCTCTTGAAGAGAAGGAAGGCTGCCGTTACACTTGAATAAGAAATAACAGTTTTAGTAGAAGGACACAGTCTTGGAAATCCGTGTTTGCGCGCGCCATGAAGAAATTACGCACCTGCTAATATCGGTTTCTTATTGAACATACTTCTTTTTGAAAGAAATATTATAGTTTGATTACATTTTAGGGTATCTGAGGAGTATATAGAAATGTACTTTGACTTGTTGAAACAAAGTGTAGGCGTAGATTTTCAGATTCCTTTCTCTATAAGTTGAACAAGTGGATTACACAAATCGATGGCGCCAACTAAGACTTTTTGGGATATAAAGAAGGATTTTATCTAACAAAACGACACTACATGTTATAGCTGGGACCCTTTGGATGCCAAATCAGAGGAAGATTTTCAATAAGTAAGTGAATATTTAATCTTTACATGTGAATTTATGAAACCTGTGCCGGTGGAAAAATATTTTGATGTGGGGCGCCGTCCTCAAACAATCGCATGGCATGTTTTCGCTGTAATAACTACTGTAAATCGGAGAGTTAGATTAACAAGAATTCAAGCTTTCAGCCGATATAAGACACTTATATGTACCTAAATATTTAATTAAAATCCATAATATTTATTAGAATTTTTTTGAATCGTGCACCTTCCAGTTTCACCAGAAGTTGTAATGCACACCATATGTGCATTGAAGTACAGATTCAACTTGTATTCTTAATATTACAATTATCATATATTACAATTATTATGTATTTATAACACCTGGATAATTAACTTTTTTCAATAAAGCGTTTCACATTCTCCACTGGTTGAAATTAAGTATCTCATTGAAATACTATCCTGTGTCCTCAGATTAATGCAGATGAAGGGTGATGAGTTAGATATACATGTTTTTTTTCTGTATATATGAATTACAAATCAATCACGTTTCTAGTTTATTGGATAGTTACAATGTGTAATCATTGATGTCCCAGGAGCAGGAGTGGTAAACACTGTTGAAATGTATAATTGTAAAACATAAATGCAGACACATCATCGTACAAATAATGGAGTTTGATATGACTGAAAAAGAATGTCTCAGAGATTCATTCCTGAACTGCACCTTTATTTGCCAAGGAAGCGTACATGATCAGTGAATATATTCAATGTACAGGCTACAATGTGGGATTCTCATGCGTGGTAATAACTACAGTACATGTGTATATAGGACTTATATTCTACTCTATCCATAGGCTTTATTAATGCCTTTCAGAGTTGAAGTTGATACAACAACTATGATAGCTGAAGTTCATAGATAGGTTCTGAACTAATATTCATACCAAATGTTTTAGGGTCCATACGCAGATCGGCTACATACTGTAGCTAGCTACACATCCATAGGCATACAGTTATTTTTATCCTCCACTACACAATAAGCAAGTAAATAGTTAGCTAGCTATGTTACTTCAGCTGCATTGCAAGGCAAGCTTCCACAATTGTACATTCAATTTGCAGTAAATGCTTTAGCTAGCTAGATTCTTTACATTCACTGTTTCACAAGACGACAGCCTGGTTTGCTGGTTTTCTCAGGAGTCCCTACATTTTTTTTAAACAACATGAATTACAAATTCATTCTCCTAACACTAGCTAGCTGGCTAATGTTAGCTAGTCAGATAACTTGCTAAATAGCGATTTTCGTAAATTATCTATATGACAAAAAAATATGCACAAACGTTTGCCTCTACATTAACTAACATATTCCTCTCAATTGTACATTTTTTGCTTGACTCATTATGATGTTATAACAACTTACATCTGGTTCCACCGTAATGTTTTGTCAGCCATCTTTGTTGAAGAATGCCACAAAGGCAAGGGTGGCTCACGTCAAATTCGTCATTGGAACCACTCGATATGATTGGTCATAAAAAAACCTTGGGACCCAAATGCATAATGAGTGCTCTAACTCCCCCTTGCAGTGGTCTGGAGCAATGAAGCCGTGACGCTGGTTACCTCTAAGTCCCACAGTGTAAACTCGCAATTTTTAAAAGGAGGAACCACTGTAAGTAACCCCAAAAAATCCCAGGACATAAACATGTCTGATATGGGCAGAAAGCTTAAATTATTGTTAACTTCATGACGCTAGGAGGCAGAATTTCTATGTTTGGAAAAATAACGTTCCCAATGTAAACGGCCTATTTCTCAGGCACAGATGCTAGAATATGCATATAATTGACAGATTAGGATAGAAAACACTCTACAGTTTCCAAAACTGTCAAAATATTGTCTGTGAATATAACATAACTGACTTTGCAGGAGAAAACCTGAGGAAATCCAACCCGGAAGTGCCTCTTATTTCAAAAATCCCTGTTCCATTGCCTGCCTTTCCTTCATTTAAAGGGATATCAACCAGATTCCTCAGGGAATGTCTTTAGACATAGTTTCAAGCTTTTATTCTGAAAAATAAGGGGTTTATCAAATCGCGTCAGTATCCTTGATTAGTTCTTGCGCGCAAAAGTGGTAGCTCGACATTTTATTTCTGTCTTGTATTGAATAGTTTAACCTCCGGTTGAAATATTATCGATTATTTATGTTAAAAACAACCTGAAGATTGACTATAAAAAAATGTTTGACGTGTTTCTACGAACTTTACGGATACTATTTGGAATTTTCGTCTGCCCTTCATGAGCCTGTGGATTACTGAACATAACGCGCAAACCAAATGGAGGTTTTTGGATATAAAAATCATCTTTATCGAACAAAAGGAACATTTATTGTGTAACTGGGAGTCTCGTGAGTGCAAACATCTGTAAGCGATTAATTTTATTGCTTTTCTGACTTTCGTGACCAATCTACATTGCTGCTAGCTGTTCGTAATGTTTTGTCTAGTGATCGATAAACTCACACAAACGCTTTGATTGCCTTCCCTGTAAAGCATATTTTCAAAATCTGACACAACAAGCTAAGCTGTGTTTTGCTATATTGCACTTGTGATTTCATGAATATAAATATTTTTAGCAATTTTTGGGGAATTTGTCGCTCTGCAATTCAGCGGTTGTTGATGAAAATTATCCCGCTAAAGGGATCCGTGCGCCAAGAGGTTTTTAATATAACTGCACTGTTCAATTTACAGTAGCTATTACATTGAAAGAATACCATGCTATTGTTTGAGGAGAGATTACAATTATGAACTTGAACATGTATTAATAAACCAATTAGGCACATTTGGGCAGTCTTGATACAACATTTTGAACAGATATGCAATGGTTCATTGGATCCGTTAAAACTCTGCACATACACTGCTGCCATCTAGTGGCCAAAATCAAATTGCGCATGGGCTGTAATAATACATTTAGGCCTTTCTTTTGCATTTCAAAGATCATGGTACAAAAAAAAGTATTTTGTATTATCTTTTACCAGATCTAATTTGTTAAATTCTCCTACATTCATTTCACATTTCGACAAACTTCAAAGTGTTTCCTTTCAAATGGTATCAAGAATAAGCATATCCTTGCTTCAGGTCCTGAGCTAAGGGCAGTTAGATTAAGGTATGTACTTTTAGATTTTAGATTTTGGATTGTGCAACATTTGCCCATTATTATTTAAAAATGTCTTGAGGCGCTGTCAAATTGATTGGTGATTCTAGCTAGACATAGATTTTCAAGTAGATTTAAGTCAAAAATGCACCTCGGCCACTCAGGAACATTCACTGTCTCTTGGGAAGCAACTCCACAGTAGATTTGGCCTTGTGTTTTAGGTTATTGTCCTGCTGAAAGGTGAATTCAACTCCCAGTGTTTGGTGGAAAGCAGACTGAACCAGGTTTTCCTCTAGGATTTTGCCTGTTCATTTTTTATTCAGAAAAAATCCCCAGTCCTTAACGATTACAAGCAGACGCATAAAATGATTCAGCCATCACTATGCTTGAAAATATGGAGAGTGGTAATGTATGTATTAGATTTGTCCCCAAACATAAGACTTTCTATTCAGGACAAAAAGTTAATTGCTTTGCCCAAATTTTTATATTATTACTTTAGTGCCTTGTTGCAAACAGGATGCATATTTTGGAATATTTGTATTCTGTACAGGCTTCCTTCTTTCACTCTGTCAATTCGGTTAGTATTGTGGAGTAACTACATTGTTGTTGATCCATCCTCAGTTTCCTTCTATCACAGCCATTAAACCAGTGGTTTCCTTCCTCTCCGGCGTTAGGAAGGGCGCCTGTATCTTTGTACTGACTGGGTGTATTGATACACCATCCAAATAGTAATCAATAACTTCACCATGCTCAAAGGGATATTCAATGTCTGCTTTTATATTTTTACCCATCTACCAATAGGTGCCCTTTTTTGTGAGGCATTTGATAACCTCCTTGGCCTTTGTGGTTGAATCTGTGTTTGAAATTCACTGCTCAACTCAACCTCACAAATAATTGTATGCGTGGGCTACAGAGATGAGCTAGCCAATACAAAATCATGTGAAACATTATTATTGCACACAGAGTGAGTCCGTGCAACTTATTATATGACTTGTTAAGCACATTTTTCCTCCTGAACTTAGGCTTGCCATAACTTAGGCTTGCATTCTGTTCACTTATGAAGCTCTTGTGCAAAACTCCCGTATTACCTTACACCATGGCTAACCTATTGAAGTATGTATGAGATAGCTTACCCAATCACAGGGATGGCTAACTTATGAAATTCCTTCTGTCACTACAGATTTAGGTCAAACAGTAGTTTTTATGCGCACATGGAACAACATTCAGAATACCTGTGACGCACTTAAGCGTAGTGGGTGCGGAGTCAGGCGCAGGAGGCAGAAAGTACTGAGTAGTGCTTTATTAGGCACAGGGAAAATACGTGCGCGCCAACACTCACGGGCGCAAACAAACACGATACCCAAAATCAGGACCTAACAAGTCCAGAGGGATAACCCCAAAACGAAACACGCTACCAAAACCCTACCACACACAAACACAGTGGAAAAAATAAGCCCGCACAAAGAGCAGGCGGGCCGACCAGCTTAAATAGCTCAACCAAACGTAAACAAGAAACAGGTGTAACTAATAAGACAAAACCAACAAAAGGAAAAAGCGATTGGGGGCAGTAGACCGGTGACGACGACCGCCGAGCACCGCCCGAACAGGAAAAGGAGCCACCTTCGGTAGTAGTCGTGACAGTACCCCCCCCCCCCCCGACGCGCAGCTCCCGCAGCGCGCCGACACCGGCCTCGAGGGCGAGGCACAGGGCGATCCGGATGGAGGCGATGGAAATCCCTCAACAGTGACGGATCCAAGATGTCCCCCACAGGTACCCAGCACCTCTCCTCCGGACCGTACCCCTCCCAGTCCACGAGGTACTGCAGGCCCCTCACCCGGCGTCTCGAGTCCAGAACAGCACGTACTGTGTACGCCGGGGACCCCTCGATGTCCAGAGGGGCGGAGGGACCTCCGGCACCTCACCTTCTTGCAGGGGACCAGCTACCACCAGCCTGAGGAGAGACACGTGACACGAGGGGTTAATACGACAATAGGAAGGGAGTTGTAATCGATAACACACCTCGTTTATCCTCCTCAGGACTTTGAAAGGCCCCACACACTGCGGCCCCAGCTTCCGGCAGGGCAAGCGGAGGGGCAGGTTTCGGGTCGAGAGACAGATCCTGTCCCCCGGTACAAACACGGGGGCCTCACTGCAGTGGCGGTCAGCGCCCCTCTTCTGCCATTCACCGGCTTGCTTGAGGGATTCCTGGACGGCCCTCCAGGTCCCCTTGGAGCGCTGCACCCACTCCTCCACCGCAGGAGCCTCGGTCTGACTCTGATGCCACGGTGCCAGGACCGGCTGGTAGCCCAACACGCATTGGAATGGTGACATGTTCGTGGAGGAGTGGCGGAGTGAGATCTGGGCTAACTCCGCCCATGGGACGTACCTTGACCACTCCCCTGGCCGATCCTGGCAATACGTCCTCAGAAACCTACCCACCTCCAAGTTCACTCTCTCCACCTGCCCATTACTCTCGGGGTGATAACCAGAGGTCAAGCTGACCGAGACCCCCAGCCGCTCCATCAACGCCCTCCACACTCGGGATGTGAACTGGGGACCCCGATCAGAGACGATGTCCTCCGGGAACCCCGTAGTGCCGGAAGACGTGGGTAAATAGGGCCTCCACAGTCTGTAGGGCCGTAGGGAGACCGGGCAACGGGAGGAGACGGCAGGACTTAGAAAACCGATCCACAACAACCAGGACCGTAGTGTTCCCCTGAGACGGGGGAAGCTCCTAGCTGCCCAGATATACTCCAGATCACGGTGGTCAGTCCAGATGAGGAAAGGATGCTTAGCCCCCTCAAGCCAGTGTCTCCACACCTTCAGGGCCTTGACTACAGCTAACAACTCCCGGTCCCCCACATCATAGTTACGCTCCGCCGGACCGAGCTTTTTCGAAAAGAAAGCGCAGGGGCGGAGTTTCGGTGGCGTGCCCGAGCGCTGTGATAGCACGGCCCCAACCCCAGCCTCGGATGCATCCACCTCCACTATGAACGCCAAAGAAGGGTCCGGGTGCGCCAACACGGGTGCATCAGTGAACAGCGCCTTCAACCGATTGAAGGCTCCGTCAGCCTCTGCCGACCACCGTAAACACCGTAAACACCAATAAACAGCAATCCGGACGCACTTAAGCGTAGTGGGTGCGGAGTCAGGCACAGGAGGCAGAAAGTACTGAGTAGTGCTTTATTAGGCAGAGGGAAAATACGTGCGCGCCAACACTCACGGGCACAAACAAACACCATACCCAAAACCAGGACCTAACAAGTCCAGAGGGATAACCCCAAAACAAAAAAACGCTACCAAAACACTACCACACACAAACACAGTGGAAAAAATAAGCCCGCACAAAGAGCAGCTTAAATAGCCCAACTAAACGTAAACAAGAAACAGGTGTAACTAATAAGACAAAACCAACAGAAAAGGATAAAGGGATCGGTGGCAGCTAGTAGACCGGTGACGACGACCGCCGAGCACCGCCCGAACAGGAAGAGGAGCCACCTTCGGTAGGAGTCGTGACAATGCCCTAAAACTGGAAGCTTTTGGCCTATTCAGAGTATTGGTAAATCACGTCTTCATATATGCACTTTTTATAGTTATTTTTGTGTTTTTTATTTTTGTGTTTCCTACGCTCAATTTATGTAATTGTTTCACTATTATTTGCTACTTTGTAGTGCAAGGCTCCCTTGTAAACATTTGAGCAGGGCTCCCCTGCTAAAATAAAGGTTACATCAGAGTGAGTTATAGTGACATTCAGAGAGCCTGTATTGCTTGCGCGCACACTAAAATGTTTTATGGACCTAATTGTAATGACATGTCATTTAATGGTAAAAATATGTTTCTTTTTAACATGTCATGATTTTTTCATCTGCTTGTCAAACAAATGACTTCAAAATGTAGGCTACCTGCTCACGTTCGTCCACTCCAAAATAATTTCAGCATGCACCCACCATTTAATGAATGGAAAGACTGAGACATCTGTTACAAAACACCAAAAAGTGTAATAGTTTATGGCGATTGTCATTAGGTCTACACTCTTGTAGCTTGAATTAATTGATGTGTCTTGCTAATATATTGACCTTTTTTGCAAAAAAAAGTCAGGCCACGTGAAAAGGGGATGAAATATGGGACGGTCCCAGGATGACAAGTGTAGCCACATGTTTTTAAATGTTTTATTACCATGACAGAGAGGGTGGGGTGTTTGTTTCATTTGGAATAAGCTTTTATTTTCATATTTACCACTGTAGCAAAATTGCACTTAAAAAGAATAGGAGAATATTTAAATGTGCATTATTTAGAGCCCCCCAAAAGTTTGAACATTGTTGCATTTTAAGGGAGCTCATCTCTCATTCATTGGGCTGAGCCCACCCTGGCCCCCCGTAAATCACACTTAGATAAATAAAAGTGAGTGTGTGTGTGTGTGTGTACTGTATAGCTATTAAGCTACGGTACCATGTCATGAGCACACGGCATAGCATTCTGCGCCATCAACAGCAGCCTAGTTGAGAGGTACAGGATGGAGGTTAAAAGGGATGTTGAACCCTAGTTTGGCCTGATCTAGCCTTTTGGGGACGAGATTTGGTTGGGGGGCCCCCCACCTTGTGGCAAAACATTTGAGTGTCCCCTTCTTGACGATGGAGAGAAAAAATGTAAAGTTTCCTGCAATTTTAAAGACTTTGCCATGGGGTGTTGATTCAACATGGGCCTGATGATGTAAGCTGGCGCCGACAGAGATTGGTCGCCTCGCTTTGAGTCCTTAGGAAACTATGCAGTATTTTTATTTATTTATTATTTATTACATTGTCAGCCTAGAAAATCTTAAGAGCTATTACATACAGCCGTGAAGAACTATTGGATATAAGAGCGACGTCAACTTACCCACATTACGACCAGAAATACGACTTTCCCGAAGCGGATACTTTGTTCGGACCTTAACACCTCTTGAGAATACAGGGGGTGCTATTTTCGCATTAGCATAATTTGCTCTACAGATTAAACTGCCTCTTATTCAATTATTGCTCTTACTATATGCATATAAATAATACCGTTGGAAAGAAAACAATCTCCAGTTTCTAAAACCGTTTCAATTTTGTCTCTGAGTGATTCAGAAGTCATTTCACAGCACTTTCCATGACCAAGAACATAAAATCAAGATGTTTTGTGCTGGCTTCAAAGCTCTGCCTATATATGGTCATGCCTCCTATGACCCGAAACACAACTCACTGGCCTTCCTCTGGGTGTCTAGAGGACGTCAGAGGAAAAATTTCTTGTCTATCTGGGACTGACGTGAAATGAGAGCAAAATCTTTGGCATGACCGACAACTTCCGGTTCTTTGTTGCATGGAAATTGGAGCTACGTTTGTCTTCTGTTGTGCGGCCATTATTATCTCCGTGTCGAAGTTTGTTTGATACATGTGACCAGATCATCGTAATGTATGTTTTTTCAATATAGTTTAAACAGATTATTTGATTTTTTTAGGGAGTTTTGCGGTGTTCAGTTGTTAGATTTTAGTATCGTTTGAGAAATACGTGCCACTCGACCGGTACCTGTGCTAAATGGAGTGAGAAAGGAACATTTCTGAACGGAACCAACGACTCATCTTGACAAAGGACACTTTGATCAACATTCTGATGAAAGATCAGCCATAGTAAGACCCAATTTACGATTTTATATCATATCTGTTGTGCATGTGAACTGGACGTGGGCGCCTAGCCGAATCTGCCTGGTAAAAATATCGTGTCCTCCGCTAACGTGGTTAGCTAATAGATTTACATATTCTGTCTTCCCTGTAAAACATTTTAAAAATCTGAAATGGTGGCTTTATTCACAAGACCTGTATCTTTCATCTGGTGTCTTGGACTTGTGATTTAATGATATTTAGATGCTACAAGTTACTTGTGACGCTATGCTAGCTGTGCTAATCAGTGGGGTGAGTTGGGGGGTGCTACCGGATCAGGGTTGCTGACTCGTGAGAAGTTAACCCAGGACATTGGATCTAATCCCAGAGACCCAAAACAACATCGACGAAGGAGGGGGAGATGGAGCGGCCTCCTGGTCAGACTTCGAAGGCGTGCACACCACCCACCTCTTCCAAGTATATTACTCGCCAATGTCCAGTCTCTAGACAACAAGGTGGACGAAATTAGGGCAAGGGTTGCCTTCCAGAGAGAGATCAGAGATTGTAACATTCTCTGTTTCACAGAAACATGGTTCTCTCATGATATGTTATCGTAGTCGGTACAGCCACCGGGTTTCTTCATGCGTCGCACCAACAGAAACAAACATCTCTCTGGTAAGAAGAAGGGCGGGGGTGTATGCTTCATGATTAAGTAATAATAACAACATACAGGAACTCAAGTCCTTCTGTTCACCCGACCTAGAATTCCTTACAATCAAAGGCCGACCACATTATCTCCCAAGAGAATTCTCTTCAAATATAGTCACAGCCGTGTATATCCCCCCCAAGCTGATACCCTGACGGCCCTCAAGGAACTTCACTGGACTCGATGTAAACAAGAAAACATATATCCTGGCTGCATTTATTGTAGCTGGGGATTTTAACAATGCTAATTTGAGAACAAGGCTACCTAAATTCTATCAGCACATTGAGTGTAGCACTCGCACAGTCAATACACTGGACAACTACTACTCCAATTTCCTCGATGCACATAAGGCCCTCCCTTCAGGAAATCTGACCATGACTCCATCTTGCTCCTACCATCTTATAGGCAGAAACTAAAACAGGATGTACCCGTGACTAGAACCATTCAACGCTGGTCTGACCAATCGGAATCCACGCTTCAAGATTGCTTTGATCACGCGGACTGGAAAATGTTCCGAGAAGCCTCAGAGAATAACATTGATTTATACGCTGACTAGGTGAGTGAGTTTATAAGGAAGTGCATTGGAGATGTTGTACCCACTGTGACAATTAAAACCTACCCTAAACAGAAGCCATGGATAGATGGTGGCATTCGCGCAAAACTGAAAACGCGAACAACCGCATTCAACCATGGAAAGATGTCTGGGAATATGGCTGAATATAAACAGTGTAGTAATTGCCTTCACAAGACAATCAAACAAGCGAAATGTCAGAATAGGGACAAAGTGGAGTCGCAATCCAAAGGCTCAGACACGAGACGTATGTGGCAGGATCTACAAGCAATTACAGACTACAAAAGAAAACCAGCCACGTCAAGAACATCGACGTCTTGTTTCCAGACAAACTTAACACATTCTTTGCTCGCTTTGAGGATAATACAATGCCACCGATGCTGCCCGCTACAAAGGACAGCGGGCCCCCCCTCTCCTTCTCCGTGGCCAACGTAAGTAAGACATTTAAACGTGTTAACCCTCGCAGGGCTGCTGGCCCAGATGACATCCCTAGCCGCGTTCTCAGAGCATGCTCAGACCAGCTGGCTGATGTGTTTACGGACATTCAAATCAAATCAAATCAAGTTGTATTAGTTACATGCGCCGAATACAACAGGAATACAGCCTTAAAGTGAAATGCTTACTCTCTGTGTTAGTGATGGCTGTTTAAAACTTCTTGTCACTATAGGGGGTGCTGTTTCAACTTTGACATTTATCGTTCCCAAATTAAACTGCCTCGTACTCAATTCTTGCTCATACAATATGCATATTATTATTACTATTGGATAGAAAACAATCTCTAGTTTCTAAAACCGTTTGAATTATGTCTGTGGGTGAAACAGAACTCATGTCTGCGCCACATAGCTATTGTTAGCTGCTAGTTCCAAAGTTGAAGAGGACGTTTTACAACCGAGCAACGATTATTTTGGACAAAGGACAACTTGCCCAAGATTCTGATGGAAGTTCGCCCAAAAGTAAGAGCTATTTATGATGTTATTCCGTATTTATGTGGAAAAATGTAAAAGGATTTGTCCGCCATTAATTGCGGCACTAGTCTGGCTAACGCACACTGTATGTCTAGTAACGTTAATTTAAAAAATCTAACACAGCGGTTGCATTAATAACTAATGCATCTTTCATTTGCTGTCCAACCTGTATTTTTTAGTCAAGTTTACGATTATTTATCGATTAGATTAGGTGCCTCTCCAAGATGGCGCCGGCCAGAATGCATGAAATGTTGCTACTGATCACATTGTATAACCACGATTTGTGCTGCTAAATATGCACATTTTCGAACAAAACCTATATGCATTGTGTAATATGATGTTACAGGACTGTCATCTGATGAAGTTTATCAAGGTTAGTCAAATTATATATATTTTGCTGGATTGTTAAGATCGCTAACATTTGCTGCTGGTAAATGCGGTTGTGTTTCTGGCTATTGTGGTAAGCTAATATAATGCTATATTGTGTTTTTGCTGTAAAACACTTAAAAAATCTGACATATTGGCTGGATTCACAAGATGTTGGGCTTTCATTTGCTGTACGCTGTGTATTTTTCAGAAATGTTTTATGATGAGTAATTAGGTATTTGACGTTGGTCTCTGTAATTATTCTGCCTGCATCGACGCTATTTCAGATTGCAGCTGCAATGTAGAACTGTGATTTATACCTGAAATATGCACATTTTTCTAACAAAACATATGCTATACAATAAATATGTTATCAGACTGTCATCTGATGAAGTTATTTATTGGTTAGTGGCTATTTATATATTTATTTGGTCGAATTAGTGATGGCTACCTATGCAGGAAAAAAATGGTGGAGAAAAAAAAGTTGTGTCTTTTGCTATGGTGGTTAGCTAATAGAAATACATATTGTGTCTTCCCTGTAAAACATTTAAAAAATCGGAAATGATGGCTGGATTCACAAGATCTGTATCTTTCATCTGGTGTCTTGGACTTGTGATTTCATGAACATTTGATTATATGATATCCCTGTAGCTTTAGGCTAGGCTATGCTAGTCTGCTTTTTTGATGGGGTGCTCCCGGATCCGGGTTTGTGACTCGTTAGAGGTTAACAGTCTGATGGCCTTGAGATAGAAGCTGTTTTTCAGTCGTCTCTCGTCCCCGCTTTGATGCACCTGTACTGACCTTCCCTTCTGGATGATAGCGGGGTGAACAGGCAGTGGCTCGGGTGGTTGTTGTCCTTGATGATCCTTTTGGCCTTCCTGTGACATCGGTTGGTGTAGGTGTCCTGGAGGGCAGGTAGTTGGGCCCCGGTGATGCGTTGTGCAGACCTCACTACCCTCTGGAGAGCCTTACGGTTGTGGGCGGAGCAGTTGCTGTACCAGGCGGTGATACAGCCCGACAGGATGCTCTTGATTGTGAATCTGGAAAAGTTTGTGAGTGTTTATGGTGACAAGCCAAATTTATGGTGACAAGCCAAGGTGCTGCTGCGCCTTCTTCACCACACTGTCTGTGTGGGTGGACCATTTCAGTTTGTCCGAGATGTGTACGCCGAGGAACTTAAAACTTTCCAACTTCCCCTCTTGACCCATCAATGTGGATACGGGGCTGCTCCCTCTGCTGTTTCCTGAAGTCCACGATCATCTCCTTTGATTTGTTGACATTGAGTGTAATGTTATTTTCCTGACACCACACTCCGAGGGCCCTCACCTCCTCCCTGTAGGCCGTCTCGTCGTTGTTGGTAATCAAGCCTACCACTGTAGTGTCTTCTGCAAACTTGATGATTGTGTGGGAGGCATGCATGGCCACGCAGTCATGGATGAACAGGGAGTACAGGAGAAGGCTGAGAACGCACCCTTGTGGGGCCCCAGTGTTGAGGATCAGCGGGGTGGATATGTTATTACTTACCCTCACCACCTGGGGGCGGCCCGTCAGGAAGTCCAGGACCCAGTTGCACAGGGCGGGGTCGAGACCCAGGGGTAAGAGCTTAATGACGAGTTTGGAGGGTACTATGGTGTTACATGCTGAGCTCTAGTCGATGAACAGCATTCTTACATAGGTATTCCTCTTGTCCAGATGTGTTAGGGCAGTGTTTAGTGTGATTGCGATTGCATCGTCTGTGGACCTATTGGGGCAGTAAGGAAATTGGAGTGGGACTAGGGTGTTAGGTAGGGTGGAGGTGATATGGTCCTTGACAAGTCTCTCAAAGCACTTCATGATGACGGAAGTGAGTGCTACGGGGCGATAGTCATTTAGCTCAGTTACCTTCGCTTTCTTGGGAACAGGAACAATGGTGGCCCTCTTGAAGCATGTGGGAACAGCAGACTGGGATAAGGATTGATTGAATATGTCCGTAAACACACCAGCCAGCTGGTCTGCGCATGCTCTGAGGACGTGGCTGGGGATGCCGTCTGGGCCGGCAGCCTTGCGAGGGTTAACACGTTTAAATGTTTTACTCACGTTGGCTGCAGTGAAGGAGAGCCCGCAGGTTTTGGTAGCGGGCGTGTCAGTGGCACTGTATTGTCCTCAAAGCGAGCAAAGAAGTTGTTTAGTTTGTCTGGGAGCAAGACATGGTGGTCCGCGACGGGGCTGGTTTTCCTTTTGTAGTCCGTGATTGACTGTAGACCCTGCCACATACCTCTCGGGTCTTAGCCGTTGAATTGCGACTCTACTTTGTCTCTATACTGACGCTTAGCTTGTTTGATTGCCTTGCGGAGGGAATAGCTACACTGTTTGTATTCGGTCATGTTTCCGGTCACCTTGCCCTGATTAAAAGCAGTGGTTCACGCTTTCAGTTTTGCGCGAATGCTGCCATCAATCCACGGTTTCTGGTTGGGAAATGTTTTAATAGACGCTGTGGGTACAACATCACCGATGCACTTGCTAATAAACTCGCTCACCGAATCAACGTATTCATCAATGTTATTGTCTGACGCTATGCGGAACATATCGCAGTCCATGTGATACATCATCACTGCTGGTAATGTGCAGATGGATGGGCAGAAGGGGAGAAGCCAGGGTGCTGTAGCCCCAGATAAAACGGCGATAGAAATTGGCAAATCCCAGGAAGAGTTTCAGCTGCACCCTGGACGTGGGTTGGGGCCAATCCACCACCGCTCTCACCTTTCCGGGATCCATCTGCACATTACCAGCAGTGATGATGTATCCAAGGAAGGAGATGGTGGAGCGATGGAATTCGCATTTTCTGCTTTCGCTAAATGCTGGTTCTCCAGCTGGAGGACTTTTTGGACGTGGAGAACGTGTTCTTGAGCTGTGCGGGAAAAGACGAGGATGTCGTTGAGGTAGACAAACACGAACCAGTTCAACATGTCGTGGAGAACGGCGTTAACCAGGGCCTGGAACACAGCAGGAGCGTTGGTCAGACCGAATGTCATCACCAGGTATTCACCAGGTATAGTGTCCGCTAGCCATGTTGAAGGTGACTAGTCTTCCACTCGTCAGCTTCCCGTATCCACACCAGATAGTAGGCGTTCCGCAGGTCCAACTGAGAGAAAATGGTGGCTCCCTGGAGCAACTCAAAAGACGAGGCGATGAGTGGTAGCCGGTAGCGGTTCTTAACCATGATGTTATTGAGGCACCGGTAGTCGATGCACGGGTGCAGGGTTTTGGCCCTCTTCTCCATAAAGAAGAACCCTGCCCCGGCGGGGGAGGCAGAAGGACAGATACACCCTGCAGCCATTGCCTTGGTCTCCGGACTTTCCCCGGGGTGGTGTAGTGCCCGGGAGAAGGTTGATCATGCAGTCATAGGGTTGATGCGGAGGAATCGAAGTGGCCTGGGCCTTGCTGAAAACCTCCCGGAGGTCCTGGTACTCTGCTGGAAAGGCGGTGAGGTCCAAGGCTTCTTCCGAGCCTACAAGAAGACGTCCCGGGGCAGGGTGTGGCGACTTCAGGCAATGAGCGTGGCAGAACCACTCCAGCCAATGATAGCACCAGCAGTTGATGAGGGGATTGTGCCGCTGGAGCCTTGAAAACCCTAATACCACAGCTACCTGAGGAGACTTGATGAGCATGAACTGTATAGTCTAATTGTGGTTCCTTGACACTCGCAGGTTCATAGGAGTGGTATTGTGGGTGATTCTGCCTATAGAGCGCCCACCCAGAGCTCTATTGTCCATGGGAATGGGGAGGGGCTGACTGGGGATGCCCAGCTCTGACACCAGGGTAGTGTCCCTGAAACTCTCATCGGCCCCAGAATCAATGAGTACCCGGGGAAATTTCGACTGGTCTCACCACCACAGGATGGCATGGAGAGGGGTATGAGTAAGGGTAGAAGGACAATTCTCCCTATGGCCCACCAGAGTACTTGTGCCTAATGATGAGCCTGGTATTTTAATGGACAGGTAGACACATGATGACCGGTAGTCCAGCAATACAGACAACTCTTAGTGTTAAGTCTGCGTAAACTTTCGGCTGGAGACGAGCTAGCTCTGCCGAGTTGTATCAGCTCTGGAAGGGGCGAATTGGCAGACCTCAGAGACTCCCGGGGGAACTCCGGTAACCTCTGATTCTCTTGGAAATGTATGCGCCGGGTACGTCTGGGATTCATCAGAGGCGAGGTGGGATCCTTGGGCGAGGGAGTGGGACCGGAATCAGACCTCCTCTCCCTCCTACATTTCCATAACCACCCATCAATCCGGATGGTCAAGGCGATGAGCGATTCAAGATCAATAGGCAGCTCCCACGCTGCGAGCTCATCTTTAACCTCTTCCAATAATCCGTGGAGGAATGTGTCGAACAGGGATTTCAGGTTCCAGGCACTCTCGGCAGCCAATGTGCCGAAATCAACATCATAGTCTGCCACACTGCTGGAGTCTTGATTAAGCTGGAGTAACTTCCGTACAGCCTCTCTCCCAGACAATGGAGAATCGAAAACCTTTCTCACCTCAGCCACGAACTCTTCCAGACTGAAGCACACGGCAGGTTGTTGTTCCCACATTGCCCTAGCCCAGGTGAGGGCCCTCACGGACATTAGCATTATGAGGTATGCTATTTCGAGCGGTCCGAGGGAAAGGACGAGGGATGCAGCTCGAAGATGAGAGAAAACAGGGAGAGAAATATGGGACAGGTTCCTGACTCTCCAGCGAAGCGTTCCGGAGGAGGTAAGCAGGGTTCTCGGCAAGCTGGGGTGACCTGGGGAGACTGACAGCGGAGTTACTTAGGGGCTGGGCGGTTACTGTCTTGGCTGGCTGCCTAACAGACAATCTGCGAAATTGCTCCAGCAATGTATTCAAAGCATGGTCATGGTGTTTGCCAATGTCTGGAATACTTCCATAAGACCTTAAAGTAACTCCTCGTGAAGAAGAGATGGCGTTGCGGAGCTGGTCCAAGTCTGCTGGGTCAGTCATGGCCAGTTTGTACAATCAGAACTCAGAATAAGTTGCAGATGCAGACAGTTTGAATCACAGAAGTTTATTTACAAACCAAGGGGCAGGCAAACAACAGGTCAATGGCAGGCAGAAGTCGGTAATCCAGGACAGTGTCAAAAGGTACAGATTGGTAGACAGGCAGGCAGAATGAACAAAACCGGAAGAACTAGAAAACAGGGACTAAAGAGAACAGGAGTACGGAAAAACACACTGGTATGCTCGACGAGATAAGACGAACTGGCAACAGACAAACATAAAAAAACAGATCAGAGTCCAGGAGGTACATTGTGGCAGACAGGCTTGAGGTCAGGGCAAGCAGACTGGAAAGGCAGGCGGGTACAGAGTCCAGAAAAACAGGCAAGGGTGGACTAGCAAAAGAGAGAATAGCAAAAGCAGGAGCACGGGAAAAACACGCTGGTTGACTTGAAACAGACAAGATGAACTGGCACAGAGGCAGGAAACACAGGGATGAATACACTGGGGAAAATAAGCGACACCTGGGGGGGTAGAGACAATCACAAGGACAGGTGAAACAGATTAGGGTGTGACAGTACCCCCCCCCTCCCTATGGGCGCCACCTGGCATCCTACCTGGGCACGTACCTGGCTGACTGGGGTGTTGGCGGTGAAAATCGGCGATTAGGGCCAGGTCCAGGATGTCTTTAGCAGAAACCCAGCACCTTTCCTCCGGGCCATAACCCTCCCAGTCAACCAGGTACTGGAAACCCCTGCCCTGTGGTTGAACCCTCAGGAGGCGTCTCACCGTATATGCTGGCTGGCCATCGATGACCCGGGTGGGAGGGATGGGCCTAGAAACAGAAGAAAGAGGACTGTGAGACAAGGACTTAATCCTGGACACATGAAAAGTGGGGTGAACGCGGATGGTACGGGGCAACAACAGATGGACAGCAGTGGGACTAATGGCTCTAGAAATGGGGAAAGGACCAATGAAACGGAGGGAAAGTTTATGGGATTCTACCCAGAAGAGTAGGTCTTGAGTGGACAACCATACTCTCTGCCCAACCAGACAGCGAGGAGCCAGAGTCCGGTGGCGATCCGCTTTTCGACGATACCTGGAGGTGGTCTTGAGAAGAACCCCCCGAGCTCTTCTCCAGGTACGCTGACAGCGGCGGACAAACATCTGAGCTGAAGATATGTTGACCTCCACTTCCTGCTCTGGGAAGAGTGGGTGTTGATACCCCATGGAGCATTTGAGGGGGATAGTCCAGTAGCCAAGCAGGGGAGAGTGTTCCTGGCATATTCCACCCAGACCAGTTGCTGACTCCAGGTGGTGGGATGACTGGCAACAAGACACCGGAGTGCCGTCTCCATATCTTGATTGGCTCGCTCCGACTGGCCGTTAGATTGGGGATGAAACCCAGAGGACAGGTTGGCTGACGACCCGATAAGAGTGCAGAAAGTCTTCCAGAATTGGGACGAGAACTGAGGACCCCTGTCCGAGACAATGTAAATTGGGAGTCCATGGATTCAGAAGACATTCTGCACCATAAGCTGGGCTGTCTCCTTGGCTGAAGGTAACTTCGGAAGACGGATGAAATGGGTGGCCTTGGATAATCTGACAACCACTGTTAGGATGGTGGTGTTGCCGTATGACAGAGGAAGCACAGTTACAAAATCCAGGGAAATATGGGACCATGGGCGATGAGGGACAGGGGAGGCGAGACGGAGCTTGCCGCGGAGTCTTGCTTTGTGTGCACACCATCCATGCGGTGACGAAGGCCGAGACATCAGGAACCATGGTGGGCCGCAAGAAGCGTTGACGGAGGAAAGCCAGTGTTCGACGAGTACCAGGATGACAGGTAAGCCTGGAGGAATGAGCCCATTCCAGAATCTGAGACCGGACTGAATCCGAAACAAACAGCCGGTTAGCCGGACCACCCTCAGGGTCCGACTGGGAACTCTGTGCCTTGCGACCCAGAGCCTCAATTTCCCAAACGACAGAAGCCGCCAAACAAGGGACAGAAAGGCAGGGAGGATGGTCTCAGACTCAGAGGGAGTGGCAGTGGAAATGTACAGATGGGATAGAGCGTCTGGCTTCATGTTCTTTGACCCTGGTCAGTAGGAGATGGTGAAATTTAACCTGGTAAATAACAGAGCCCAACGAGCTTGCCTTGGGTTGAGACGCTTGGCAGTACGAAGTTATTAAAAATGTTTATGATCCGTCCATACCAGGAATGGAGTTCCGCCCCTTCCAGCCAGTATCTTCACTCCTCCAG
This sequence comes from Salvelinus alpinus, assembly GCF_045679555.1. NCBI lineage: Eukaryota > Metazoa > Chordata > Actinopteri > Salmoniformes > Salmonidae > Salvelinus > Salvelinus alpinus. The sequence goes on from NC_092107.1 coordinate 22,948,151, forward strand.
AGTCATCTTCATAGCTAGGAGTTCCCGGTTCCCAACATCATAGTTCCTCTATGCAGAGTTGAGACGATGGGACATGAAGGCACAGGGATGACGTTTTTTGTCCTGGACGGATCGCTGGGAAAGAACAGCCCCTACTCCCACGTCGGAAACATCAACCTCCACCACAAACTGACGAGTTTGGTCCGGATGGATGAGGATAGGAGCAGTAGTGAATTGCTGCTTAACCTGTCTAGGGCCGCAACAGCCAACGAAATTGCATGTCGCCAAATTCAATCAACAGAAATATCTTAATTCAAATTTCTCAAACATACAAGTATTAGACACCATATTAAAGATAAAATTCTCGTTAATTCAACCACAGTTTCCGATTTCAAAAAAAGCTTTTCGGCAAAAGCAGAACATATCATTATGTTAGGTCAGCAACTAGTCACAGAAAGCATACAGCGATTTTCCAACCAAAGAGAGGAGTCACAAAAAGCTGAAATATTGATAAAATGAATCATTAACCTTTGATCTTCATCAGATGACTCTCATAGTACTTCATGTTACACAATACATGTATGTTTTGTTCGGTAAAGTTCATATTTATATCCAAAAATCTGAGTTTACATTGGCGCTTTATGTTCAGTAGTTCCAAAACATCCTGTGATTTGGCAGAGAGCCACCTCAATTTACAGAAATACTCATAATAAACATTGATAAAAGATACAACTGTTATGCATGGAATTTTAGATCCACTTCTCCTTAATGTAACCTCTGTCAGATTTCAAAAAAACTTTACGGAAAAAGCACACCATGCAATAATCTGAGTACGGCGCTCAAACGACAAATCATCCAATCCGCCATGTTGGAGTCAACATAAATCAGAAATAACATTAGAAATATTCACTTACCTTTGACGATCTTCATCAGAATGCACTCCCAGGAATCCCAGTTCCACAATAAATGTTTGATTTGTTCCATAAAGTCCATCATTTATGTCCAAATTCCTCCTTGTTGTTCGTGCGTTCAGTACACAATCTAAACTCACGACGCGCAGGCAGGTCCAGGCAAAAGTTCAGACGAAAAGTCATATTACAGTCCGTAGAAACATGTCAAACGAAGTATAGAATCAATCTTTAGGATGGATTTAACATAAATCTTCAATAATGTTCCAACCGGAGAATTCCTTTGTCTTCAGAAAAGCAATGGAACAGAGCTCGCTCTCACGTGAACGAGCGTCACGAGCGCAAGGCATTCTGGCAGACCTCTGACTCATTCCCCTCTCATTCGGCCCCACTTCACAGTAGAAGCATCAGACAAGCTTCTAAAGACTGTTGACATCTAGTGGAAGCCTTAGCAAGTGCAACATGACCAATATCCCACTGTATTATCAATAGGGAATGAGTTGAAAAACGACCAACCTCAGATTTCCCACTTCCTGGTTGGATTTTTCTCAGGTTTTTGCCTGACAAATGAGTTCTGTTATACTCGCAGACATCATTCAAACAGTTTTAGAACTTCAGAGTGGTTTTTATCCAAATCCACTAATAATATGCATATACACTGCTCAAAAAAATAAAGGGAACACTTAAACAACACAATGTAACTCCAAGTCAATCACACTTCTGTGAAATCAAACTGTCCACTTAGGAAGCAACACTGATTGACAATAAATTTCACATGCTGTTGTGCAAATGGAATAGAAAAAAAAGGTGGAAATTATAGGCAATTAGCAAGACACCCCCAATAAAGGAGTGGTTCTGCAGGTGGTGACCACAGACCACTTCTCAGATCCTATGCTTCCTGGCTGATGTTTTGGTCACTTTTGAATGCTGGCGGTGCTTTCACTCTAGTGGTAGCATGAGACGGAGTCTACAACCCACACAAGTGGCTCAGGTAGTGCAGCTCATCCAGGATGGCACATCAATGCGAGCTGTGGCAAGAAGGTTTGCTGTGTCTGTCAGCGTAGTGTCCAGAGCATGGAGGCGCTACAAGGAGACAGGCCAGTACATCAGGAGACGTGGAGGAGGCCGTAGGAGGGCAACAACCCAGCACCAGGACCGCTACCTCCGCCTTTGTGCAAGTAGGAGCACTGCCAGAGCCCTGCAAAATGACCTCCAGCAGGCCACCAAAAGCCTTGTCCAGCTGCTGGAGACCATGTGAACGGTACCTTGGGAGAGGTGAGTGCAGAGATGGGAGCCACCAGGTTGCTGTAACCCCGAATGAAACGGTGGTAGAAATGGGCAAAACCCAGAAACCGTTGGAGCTTCACCCTGGACGTGGGCTGGGGCCAATCCACCACCGCTCTCACCTTCTCCGGATCCATTTGTACATTCCCCTCAGCAATATGGTATCCTAGAAAGGAGATAGTGGAGTGGTGGAATTCACATTTCTCAGCCTTTACAAACAACTGATTCTCCAAGAGCCGCTGAAGAACCTGTCGAACATGTAAAATGTGTTCCTGGGCAGAACGAGAGAAAACCAGGATGTCGTCGAAGTAGACAAAAACAAAACGATTCAACATGTCCGGAGCACATCGTTGACCAGAGCCTGGAAAATGGCAGGCACGTTGGTGAGTCCAAACGGCATAACCAGGTACTAATAATGCCCACTGGCAGTGTTGAAAACTGTCTTCCACTCGTCTCCTTCGCGTATCCACACAAGATGGTAGGCATTCTGAAGGTTCAGTTTGGTGAAGATAGTACGCCCTGGAGAGGTTTGAAAGCTGAGGAGAGGAGTGATAGAGGGTAACGATTTACCAAGGGTACCAAACGGCATAACCAGGTACTCATAATGTCCACTGGCAGTGTTGAAAGCTGTCTTCCACTCGTCTCCTTCGCGTATCCGCACAAGATGGTAGGCATTCCGAAGGTCCAATTTGGTGAAGATTGTACCCCCCTGGAGAGGTTTGAAAGCTGAGGAGAGGAGTGATAGAGGGTAACGATTTACCAAGGGTACCAAACGGCATAACCAGGTACTCATAATGTCCACTGGCAGTGTTGAAAGCTGTCTTCCATTCGTCTCCTTCGCGTATCCGCACAAGATGGTAGGCATTCCGAAGATCCAATTTGGTGAAGATAGTACCCCCCTGGAGAGGTTTGAAAGCTGAAGACAGGAGTGGTAGAGGGTACCGATTTTTAATCGTAGTATCATTGAGACCCCGGTAATCAATACATGGACGCAGGTTCTTGCGCCAGCAGGAGAAATAGAAGGGCGAATGCTCCTAACAGCCAGTGAGTCCTCGATGTACTCCTCCATGGCAATGGTCTCAGGTCCGGACAGGGAATATAGCCGACCTCGAGGCGGTGTGGTGCCCGGGAGGAAGTCAATAGCACACTCGTAGGGACGATGTGTAGGAAGGGACGTAGCTTGAGACTTGCTGAAAACCTACAGGAGGTCCTGATACAATCACAAGGACAGGTGAAACAGATCAGGGCATGACACACAAGACTGGTGAAATAGATCAGGATGTGACACTTGTGCCACGTTAATATAATATCTGAGTGAGAATCCTGGAGATCAGGGCCCCTGGGCACGTGCCCTGTGTGCTCGGTCGGTATTCGGCCATGATAACTAGATAGATGGCTAGACTAACTACAAATCAAAAAAACTGCTAATTGAGTGACTCTCAGTGACTGACATAACAAGAGAAGAAATGCAGAAGCACAAGCAAATTTCGAAATTGCACCTATTCATACTCTCAATAGTATGTTGAGACCCCAAATTGTACCTGATCCACTAACGTCTATAGGCTGTTTAGGGTGCAGCTGTACATCCCCACTGTGCACAAACTGGTTGAATGAGAAGAATGAAAGAATGGCGGTGCAGTAGATAGCAGACGTTTAAAGGGTTCCTCACCAATTCTGCTATTTTGTACATAATGTTTCCACCATCGTTTCCTATAACTGAAAAGAGCTTCTGGACATCAGAACAGCGATCACTAGCCTCAATTTGGATGAAGATTTCTACTTCAACGAGTCGGAGGCGTAGGACATACTGCTCACCCCGGACCAGTCCCTAACTTGGAAAAGAAAAAGACGGTGCGCGAGCACCTTGACGAAACTATGTCAGCGAGTACATAAACTGCCTCTACCCTCCATTCTATTGGCAAACGTACAATCATTGGAGAACAAACTGGACGAGCTCCATTCGAGACTATCGAATCAACGGGACCTGAAGATTTCTGGTAACATATGTTTCTCGTAGTTGTGGCTGATCAAGGACATGGATAATATGCACTAGACAGTCCCTCCAGGATTTCGCGATGTAAAACATTTGGAAATTGTTTCACACGGTCTGTTAGCTGTTATTTTTGTTGGCAAATGAGATTTCTGTTCATTGTCTGCCGTCAACAATCAGCAATCATCTTCGCACGTGAATACAGTGACAGGCCAGGAAGAAAGAACTTTGTTGACGTCTGGTTGGATTGGGCCATTTTCCACGGTAACAGTGCAGTAATTGGTCAAAATTACAAACCCGCTTTTGATTGGACCTTTTTATGCTCTAAAAGTGCGGGGATTGGTCAAAATTGCAAGCTCTCTCATAATATGTGCTGATTGGTTGATTTTGCATTTAATTATGCAATCGCAGAATTGCAGAATCCTGGAGGGACTGACTAGAGGTTTACATGGAAGCAGGTGCCTTGGGATTCTGGCAGGAATGGGAGTGAAGTTCTTGAGTCAAGTTCTGGACAGGATGGGACAGGATCAACAGTTCACAGGAAAGAGCAGTACAGGAATAGTTCTAAACATAGTTTTTGCGGTGGAAATATGTCATGTGTGGGGCTAGGCCTAATACATTTTACTTAAAAAATTAAATGCAAAGTAAATGTAATTCCCCCCTCCCTCCCCCCACTCACTCTCTTGCCTCGCTCCAATTTTAGTTAGTCACTACAGGCTACCTCAGATGCCAATCTACATTGGTAGGATAAATTATGAAGCCTTCAATAGAGGAAAGGCAAAATCTTGTTGCAGCCAAGGACCCATCACTAACATTAACATTAGAGCGATGTTAGGAAAGAACGATGTTTTAGCAACATTTTATGGAGCTGTCTTTGACAATGAAGGAACAGAGTACACAGCTTATACAAAATCCTGTGGTTTAATCAAATAGGCTACCAACCGGAGAGTGGGACAAGAGGCCTGAGGTGGCAAAGCTGCTTTACTCCCAACAACTTTACCCTCAAGCTCAATTGTTTGCATTTTTAACTAAACCCATGCCATCTGAGGTGAAGAGATAAATAAAAATAGTTTGACTGTTTTGCTGAGCAGACCATCCTGCTGGGGTCTCAGTCCTCATCCTCCAGATTAATCTGCATTTATGTAATTTAGAATACGCTCTTATCCAGAGCCACTTGGCCTAAAGTCAGTGCATTTAACTAAGATATATCACAGTCGCATATTGCATTACTGAAATAATTTTCAATACTTCTTAAACAAACACAATAACCAATTTATTTTTGCATGCAAAAATGAGCACGAGATTGGAGTGAAATTTATCGGGAAGGGACAGGAAAGTTCCAGAGTTATAGAACTGTGCAGGATCAGAACAGTACAGGAAAATAATTGACAGGACAGGTATGAATTGTCACTCCCGTGTCAACCTCTAATATACACAGTGTACAAAACATTGAGAATACCATCCTAATGTTGCCTTAGCCACCCCCTTTTGCCCTCAGAACAGCCTCAATTCGTCGGGGCATTGACTCTACATGCAGTCTTAGAAGAAAAGATGCTATCTAGAACCTTCTCTGGCTGTCCCCATAGAAGAACCCTTTGACAAACCCTTTTGAGTTCCATGTAGAACCCTTTACACAGAGAGTTCTACATAGAACCCAAAATAGTTATACCTGGGGACAGCCGAAGAACCCTTTTGGAACCCTTTTTTCTAAGAGTGTGGTATCGAAAGCGTTCAACAGGGATGCTGGCCATGTTGACTCCAATGCTTCCCACAGTTGTGTCAAGTTGGCTGGAAGTCCTTTAGGTGATGGACAATTCTTATTCATTTACAGTAATTGTATTATTATTTTTCCCCCTCCCCAATTTTGTGATAACTAATTGAGATCCAATCTTGTCTCATCACTGCAACTCCTCAACGAGCTCCGGAGAGGCGAAGGTCGAGTTATGTGTCCTCCGAAGCATGACCCGCCAAGCTGCGGTGCTTCTTAACACCCGCTCACTTAACACGGAAGCCAGCCGCACCAATGTGTCGGAGGAAACACTCTTCAACTGATGACTGATGTCAGCTTGCAGGTGCCCAGCCCGCCACAAGGAGTCGCTAGAGCGCGATGAGCCAAAGAAAGCCCCCTGGACAAACCCTCCCCTAACTTGTACGATGCTGAGCCAATTGTGATACAGCCTGGGATCGAACCCCGCATCCCGGTGTTGTGACTGACACAAACTGATGCTGGCGCTAAGACCGCATTCAAGGAGCTGTATGGGGCCATAAGCAAACAAGAAAATGCTCATGCGAAGGCGGTGCTCCTACTGGCCGGTAATTTTAATGAAGGGAAACTGAAATCCTTCTCACCTAAGTTCTTCCAGCATGTCACCTGTGCAACTAGAGAGTAAAAAAACTCCAGATAACCTTTACTCCACAAAAAAAATGCATACAAAGCACTCCCTCAACCTCACAACTCTATTCTCCTTATTCCTACTTACAAGCAAAAACTCAAACAGGTAGTACCAGTGGGGCAATCAACACGGAAGTGGTCCGATGAAGCAGATGCTAAGCTATGGGACTGTTTCGCTAGCACAGACTAGAACGTGTTCCATTGAGGTGTTTACCACATCAGTCACCAGCTTTATTAATAAGTGTATCAATGACGTCATCCCCACAGTGGCAGTATGTACATATCCCAACCAGAAGCCATGGATTACAGGCATATCCACACTGAGTTAAAGGCTAGAGCTGACGCTTTCAAGGAACGGGAAACTAAAATGGACACTTAAAAGAAATCTTGCCACACCCTCCAACGAACCATCAAAAAGGCAAAGCTGTTAGTCTACATCTGTTGTTTACAAAGAATGTGACAAATAAAAATTGATTTTTTTATTTTAAAAATGTTGTTTCCACGCCATTTCAATGAAATTACATTGAACCAACGTGACATAGACATTGAATTGACGTCTGTGTCTAGTGGGTCTGAAGCAGCCAGCAAGTAATCTGTGGGGTTTCTGGCTCATTCCAGTGTAATATCTCCAAATGGGTGCTATTAATGATATCAAATGGCCTACAGTCAGAAGCCTTCATAAGCCATCGTGACCTGCCCTCACTACAAGGGAATGTAGCCTACCAAGCACTGTGGAAATAACGTCATACTGTTGAGTAGATCCTTGTGAGCCTGATCTAATTTCATTGAATTGAAATGAAGTGGGCGAGTGTAGAGAACTAACTTTGTCTTGGCAAAACAACCACATCACACAGCGAAATGCAAAAACATATTTATTTATCTCATACTCCATAAATCTTTTAAAGAAAAACAGTGTTACAATAAGCATACTCTATTTTTTGTCCTCGGACATAGTCATAAAAAACACTCAAACACTCTCATTGCAAGAAAGACAAAACTGTGACATCACAGTGCTTCTGTCTTAGCCCCACAGTGCAAATGTATACACAAAATATAATATATATACGTACCCTTAGATTCAAGATCTTCTCCCCACAGGACAGATAAGTGGAAGCTAGACAATCAAAGAAGAACTGTCATGTATTCATAAGAGTTGGAACACATATAGAGATGAATTGAATAGAATGGACATAACTGCTCATGTCCTCAGTGATTGAACATCAAATGGTTAACGCACTCAATGCTCCTGACACAATCTATCATGAATGGGCTTGTGTGAAAAAGGACTGTGTCCTTTCTATCCATCCTATTTCTATGCAAACAAGCAGATTCACTGCTTGAAAATTTGTTTTTTTTCTCCATGCAGCACAGTTCGACTGTGCGAGCACCTTGCAGCAGTAAGTTTGCAAGTGTGATTGTCTTCTAACATTGCAACAGAGTTGTGTGAGATTCAGGGCGACATTTTCTTCTGTTTAAAACAAAAGCAACAAAAAGTTAGCATTGGCAAATTTGGTTTACACAGATACTGTAACACTTTGCACCTACTGTATGTAGGTGGAGAAGAAAATGGGATTGTCACAGGAATGTGTGCAATAGTATGTTTATTAGCCTTTCCACATCATGTTTATGAATTTATCAAGACATTTTAGAAAAACTAGGACAACAATAGTCAGTGAAAAATGATCTGCAATATCATACGCTTTAAAGTTTTGATGTTGTTGCTACTCTTTATATTTGCCTTGAATATTCTGGGTTTTAGGTAGGCCTATCTGTGTCTTATTTAAAGGAGCAATCTGTGATTGCTACTTCAATTTTTGAACTTTTAAACCAATAATACTGTACAGTCGTGGCCAAAAGTTTTGCGAATGACACAAATATTAATTTCCACAACATTTGCTGCTTCAGTGTCTTTAGACATTTTTGTCAGATGTTACTATGGAATACTGAAGTATAATTACAAGCATTTTATAAGTGTCAAAGGCTTTTATTGACAATTACATGAAGTTGATGCAAAGAGTCAATATTTGCAGTGTTGACCCTTCTTTTTCAAGACGTCTGCAATCTTCCCCCGCATGCTGTCAATTAACTTCTGGGCCACATCCTGACTGATGACAGCCCATTCTTTCAAAATCAATGCTTGGAGTTTGTCAGAATTTGTGGGTTTTTGTTTGTCCACCCGCCTCTTGAGGATTGACCACAAGTTCTCAATGGGATTAAGGTCTGGGGAGTTTACTGGCCCTGGACCCAAAATATCGATGTTTTGTTCCCCGAGCCACTTAGTTATCACTTTTGCCTTATGGCAAGGTAATCCATCATGCTGGAAAAGGCATTGTTCGTCACCAAACTGTTCCTGGATGGTTGGAAGAAGTTGCTCTCTGAGGATGTGTTGGTACCATTCTTTATTCATGGCTGTGTTCTTAGGCAAAATTGTGAGTGAGCCCACTTGGCTGAGAAGCAACACCACACATGAATGGTCTCAGGATGATTTACTGTTGGCATGACACAGGACTGATGATAGCGCTCACCTTGTCTTCTCCAGACAAGCTTTTTCCCCGATGCCACAAACAATCGGAAAGGGGATTCATCAGAGAAAATAACTTTACCCCAGTCCTCAGCAGTCCAATCCCTGTACCTTTTGCAGAATATCAGTCTGTCCCTGATGTTTTTCCTTGAGAGAAGTGGCTTCTTTGCTGCCCTTCTTGACACCAGGCCATCCTCCAAAAGTCTTCGCCTCACTGTGCGTGCAGATGCACTCACACCTGCCTGCTGCCATTTCTGAGCAAGCTCTGTACTGGTGGTGCCCCGATCCTGCAGCTGAATCAACTTTAGGAGACGGTCCTTGCGCTTGCTGAACTTTCTTGGGCGCCCTAAAGCTTTCTTCACAACAATTGAACTGCTCTCCTTGAAGTTCTTGATGATCCGATAAATGGTTGATTTAGGTGCAATCTTACTGGCAGCAATATCATTTGGCTGTGAAGCCCTTTTTGTGCAAAGCAATGATGACGGCACGTGTTTCCTTGCAGGTAGCCATGTTTGACAGAGGAAGAACAATGATTCCAAGCACCACCCTCCTTTTGAAGCTTCCAGTCTGTTATTCGAACTCAATCAGCATGACAGAGTGATCTCCAGCCTTGTCCTCGTCAACACTCACACCTGTGTTTAACGAGAGAACTGGTCCTTTTGTGTCAGGGCTGAAATGCAGTGGAAATGTTTTTGGGGTATTCAGTTCATTTGCATGGCAAAGAGGGACTTTTCAATTAATTGCAATTCATCTGATCACTCTTCATAACATTCTGGAGTATATGCAAATTGCCATCATACAAACTGAGGCAGCAGACTTTGTGAAAATTAATATTTGTGTCATTCTCGAAACTTTTGGCCACGACCGTATATACCCATTGATTCTTGAAAAATATAACTTATAAATGCCTCATTCAATATTCAATAGGCTCCTTCTATAGGAACATGTCCTGTCTTTCCATGCCCTAATGAAAAATGTATCAACCCCTACAAAAAAAATGTCCATTCATTATCATCAAATCACATTTCCTGTTGCTGCAGGATTATTTTCCTGCTCTAGCAAACTGGCTCAAATTAAGATCCTACATCTGTATATGAATGCAGAATGCAGCTTATTGAAGCTATTGGATGCACTTTATCATAGCAATTTATGATAGTATACATCTTCCAGGACCGTTTTACCAAAGAATGTGTCTGTTTTTTGCTTGACATGTATTGTTGTGTATAGTAACGTGTATTTTGATGTTGAATGTGTTTATTGTATTTTTATGTGTATTGTGTTATACAGGGCTCATCTGGGAAAGAAACCTTTGTCTCAGCATTGACCTGTCAAAATAACGGTTAAATAAAAATAAATAAATAAACTGTCATACCCCATCAGAACCTAAAATAGGTTAACACCATTGTTTGTAAACAAAGTCATTGAAAAAAAAGTCATTAAACTATCATTTGGATATCATGGATGGTCAGTCCTTGCAGCCACAGCTCTGTCTATGAATTTGAGAGAGGTTACATTTGTCCCCATACCTCAGCTTTTTACCAGAACAGTGATGAGGTGTTCCTTTGTTGTATTTAAGAATGCAGACTTCCTCTTTAATGTGGCTACGTTTTGTGCTCTTGTAAGATGGAATTCTGAAGCAGTAGGCCTATTACGCACGTCAATAAACTTGATCATCACTTCCTAATGAACAATTTTCCTTCCTTATTCACCATTAAAGCACTGATATTGCCTATATGTTTTGTTTCTTTGTCATTATGTATTTGCCTATTTGATATCGCCTCTTTTACAAATATTGCAATGCTTCAACTTTAAGAATATCGGACGGCACATAAAACCGTAATATACTGTAATTGTTTTCAGTGTAATCCCGATTCAGCAGCCCGATTCGCCAGCCCATTGAGATTACTTATTGAAAGGGCACTGTGCAGTCAAAATTCAGTTTTTCCCTTTTTATTCATATTATCTGACTGGACTCATGAGATGATAATAATTGTATAGTCATTTAAGACAGAAATGAAAGTAGGGAGGTTGGAAGGGGATGAAGGGGTGGCTGTATACCGCGACCGTTTAGCATTTCAAAGGTTCAAATCGCATCAGGTCTGAATACCAAATACAGAGAAGTGCTTAGATCAAAATGCAACAAAAATTTAATAGATTCTGAATCGGGCCTATTATGCATAAAACAAACAAAATGCTACCATCATTTGTATGGGGTATGGTGGCCATTACCTCAAGTTACCCCATGGCAAACATTTTCACTATATTAGCCCACATACTGTAGCTACAAGGATGCACTTTCATGCTAGGTTTAGAATATCACATTTTAGCTCATAGAGACCCCAACTGATATATAAAACAATCTTACAATGATCTAATTTGGTTTAGAACAAGCAATAATGAAACCTATAACACAAAAAATGTATTTGATTTTGTGAAAATCTTAGTTGGACCTAACTTGCTTACCACTTACCTGCTTACCTAGCAAGATGGCACCGACAGAGATGGTCACCTCGCTTCGAGTCTTTAGGAAACTATGCAGTATTTTCTTTTTTATGTATTATTTCTTACATTGTTAGCCCAGAAAATCTTAAGTGTTATTACATACAGCCTGGAAGAACTATTGGATATAAGAGCAACGTCAACTTACCAACATTACAACCAGGAATACAACTTTCCCGAAGCGGATCCTTTGTTTGGAACACCAGCCAAGACATTGGATCTAATTCCAGAGGCGACCCAAAACAACGTCGCTGCGAGGTAGACAGAGAGGCCTCCTGGTCAGATTTCGAAGGCGTTCACACCACCCACCGCTTCCAAGTATATTACTCGCCAATGTCCAGTCTCTAGACAACAAGGTAGATGAAATTAGGGCAAGGGTTGCCTTCCAGAGAGACATCAGAGATTGTAACATTCTCTGTTTCGCGGAAACATGGCTCTCTCTGGATATGTTGTCGGAGTCAGTACAGCCACCGGGTTTCTTCATGCGTCTCGCCGACAGAAATAAACATATTTCTGGGAAGAAGGGTGGGGTGTATGCTTCATGATTAACGACTCATGGTGTAATCGTAAAAACATACAGGAACTCAAGTCCTTTTGTTCACCTGACCTAGAATTACTTACAATATAATGGCGACCATATTATCTCCCAGGAGAGTTCTCGTCGGTTATTGTCACAGCCGTGTATATCCCCCTCAAGCAGATACCACGTTGGCCCTCAAGGAACTTCACTGGACTCTGTATAAACTGGAAACCATATATCCTGAGGCTGCATTTATTGTAGCTTGGGATTTTAACGAAGCAAATTTGAGAACAAGGCTACCTAAATTCTATCAGCATATTGATTGTAGCAATACGCTGGATCACTCCTACTCTAACTTCCGTGATACATACAAGACCCTCCCCCGCCATTTTGCTCCTACCGTCCTATATGCAGCAACTCAAACAGGATGTACCTATGACAAGAACCATTCAACTCTGGTCTGACCAATCGGAATCCACACTTCAAGATTGTTTTGATCACGCAGACTGGGAAATGTTCCGGGCAGCCTCAGAGAATAACATCGATTTATACGCTGATTCGGTGAGTGAGTTTATAAGGAAGTGCATTGGAAATGTTGTGACTATTAAAACCTATCCTAACCAGAAACTGTGGATAGATGGCGGCATTCGCGCAAAACTGGAAGCGCCAACATCCGCATTTAACCATGGAAAGATGACTGGCAATAGAGACTAGTCAAGGATGATATCACCTCCACCTTACATGCCACCCTAGAACCACTTCAGTTTGCATACCGCCCCAACAGGTCCACAGATGATGCAATCGCCATCACACTGCACACTGCCCTATCCCATCTGGAATACCTATGTATACCTATATAAGAATGCTGTTCATTGATTACAGCACCATAGTACCCTTCAAGCTCATCATTAAGCTTGAGGCCTTGGGTCTCAAAGACGCCCTGTGCAATTTGGTCCTGGACTTTCTGACGGGCGGACCCCAGGTTGTGAAGGTAGGAAACAACATCTTCACTTTGCTGATCCTCAACACTGTGGCCACACAAGGGTGCATGCTCATCCCCCTTGCTGTACTCCCTGTTCACCCATGACTGCGTGGCCATGCACGCCTCCAACTTAATCATCAAGTTTGCAGACAACACAACAGTAGTGGGCTTGACTACCAACAATGACGAGCCTACATGGAGGTGCTGAGGGCACTCGGATTGAGGTGTCAGGAAAACAACCTCTCACTCAACGTCAACAAAACAAAGGATATGATCGTGGACTTCAGGAAACAGCAGAGGGCGCACCCCCCATCCACATCAATGAGACTGCAGTGGAGAAGGTAGAAAGTTTTAAGTTCCTCGGTGTACACATCACGGACAAACTGAAATGGTCCACCCACACAGACAGGAGGTTGAAGAAATTTAGCTTGTCACCATAAACCCTCACAAACTTTTACAGATGCACAATTGAGAGCATCCTGTCCGGCTGTATCATCGCCTGGTATGGCAACTGCACCACCCTCAACCTTAAGGCTCTCCACACGGTGGTGCGCATCACGCATCTCCGGGGGCAAACTACCTGCCCTCCAGGATACCTACAGCACCCGATGTCACAGGAATTCCAAAAAGATTATCAAGGACAACAACCATCCGAGCCACTGCCTGTTCACCCCGGTACCATCCAGAAGGCGAGGTCAGTACAGATGCATTAAAGCTGTGACCGAGAGACTGAAAAACAGCTTCTATCTCAAGGCCATCAGACTGTTAAACAGCCATCATAACACAGAGAGGCTGCTGCTTACATACAAACTCAAATCATTGGCCACTTTAATAAGTGGATCACTAGTCACTTTAAATAATGCCACTTTAATAATGTTTACGTATCTTACATTACTCATCTCATATGTATATACTGTATTTTATACCATCTATTACATCTTGCCTATGCCGCTCGGGACATCGCTCATCCATATATTTATATGCACAAATTCTTATTCCATCCCTTTAGATTTGTGTGTATTAGGTAGCTGTTGTGGAATTGTTAGATTACTTGTTCGATATTACTGCACTCTCAGAACTAGAAGCACAAGCGTTTCTCACTACACTCGCATTAACATCTGTTAACCATGTTTATGTGACCAATAAAATTTATTTCGATTTGATTTTACTTTTTCCATGTGGTCTCTTCCTTCACAGACTCCATGAAATTGTGACCTCTTCCTACATATTTGGTGACATTATTCATTTTGTTTATGGTTTCCTAGAAACAATGTACAAATGTACTTACTGTGACTGAGATATGTGGTTGTCCCACCTAGCTATCTTAAGATGAATGCACTAAATGTTAGTTGCTCTGGATATGAGCATCTGCTAAAGGACAAAAATGTTAATGTAAAAACAAGAGGTGGCTCAACTAACCCTTTGGCTCAACTTATGCCACTCTCCCCTACGCTTAATAATTTAACCATCTTGTGTCGATAATAAGAACAGCTGAACGTAATGACATCACACCTTTAAAAACATATATTTTTTTGCAAAAACCTACAGTCTAATAAAAATCAAGTTTGCTTGACCTATTTAGGCAAATTGGACATTCATAAATTGGTGACAGTCTGTATGCCCTCCCACCTATCTGTTTCATGTCTCAGGTAACCCGCAGAAGCCAGTATGGATGGAATGCAAGAATTGTGCCAACTTTTTCTCCACAGTCTGTGCCATGGTGAAGTAATTGGATGGTGAAACTTGCATCCAGCCAACCAGAAAAGCAAGGCAAAGCAATTCAGCCAGTCTTGGAAGGATCCTGCAAAGAAACATTATTTGTATAGTTGAAAAATAGATTTAACAGGCAGTAAGCATTTATAATTAAATGTGGTGTGGAGTTTCATAGTTACGTGTTGACATCACGTGCCTTAAAAAAATATTGGGCAATCATCATTTATTTGAAAAATCACAGTTTCCATTGTCATTTGTCGCAATAATGCTCGACAAAAGAATAATCCACCCCTGTCGAACGGATACAAATGTTGTTGATCTTTAGAAAAGGTCTCCTATATATATCTACCTTTTCCATTACACATGTTGAGACATTGCTTTAGTCAAACACACCTGGGTCAATGAAAACCTACTGTGTGGATAGAGAGATCCGTCCTCTGAAGTAAAACCTTGTCACTGGTCTGTAAATCATAAATGTTTAGGTCATATATCTATTTCTGTGAGCTTTAGTGACCATCTCTCTGAGTCACAGTGAACCCTGGTCTCCAAAGCAATGTTTATGGCAAGGATTTCCACACGGGCGTACATCATTGTCAATACTGTGTGTGTGTGTGCCTCACACAGTATTCTAAGGGGAAAGGGTCAAAACAGGATGAATAGAGAATCAGAATGAGGCGACAAGGGCAATTGAGGATAAATGCAATGGAGTAAATAGCAGGTTAAGAAAGATTAAAGAAAATAGTGACGAGGAGTAAGGAGATGGCAAGAGTGCTGGTCCCTCCATAGGCCACTGCCATAGCTCCCCTGAGCATTCTGCAATTTCTCATGTGTGCTCCAAGTGTACATTTCTTACCGAGCAGATGTGTAGTGTTAGAACTTCACAGGCCAGTTTGACTGATGTCAGGGAGAAGGATGAAGATGTCACTAGACACTGACCTGAGGGCAGTTGTGTCTTTTCCCCCTTAAATGGTTAGATCTGTGTTCAAGGGCAACTTCTACCAGACTGATTGACAGTGATGACACGTTTTTGGGCCACTGTAGATCCTGTCCTTATTAGCGGAATGATCTAGAACTGACATGGTCTCTCTGTAGACTACTGTTACGAACCTCATCAAGGCAGCCGGCAAAACATGACTAATCAAATGTCACAGCCATCCAATCACTGATGACAGTATAACACAGCCAGCCAATCACAAATAATTAGATGACACAACTAGCTAATCACTAATTATTGCATGTTAGAAACTTTGTTGACACTGAATGGGAAGTGAAACAACTGAATGTTGCAGATAGAAATAGAATGAAAAGAGCAGACAATACTCGAACCCTATTTTACCTGATGGACAATCCTTATTGTTCTACACAATAGTTTTCTATTTGAATGCACTGTGACATCCTTAGTCTCGCTGAATCCGTCCAAATATTATCTAATTGACTTGGATAACTTCAGTATTGGATTTTGCGTTTGAATGGGACCGGTGGCATTCATTGCTTGTATTTGATTGGCTCTGAGTAGAAATTATGTTCCCCCTCAGGATACGCGTCTCCTTTTTCTTTACTTGTATTTCTTTATTTTTTGGTCTGTGCCTCTTTCGTAGCTTAGATGGGGTTATTTGTTGTCTTTATGTTAGCTCGCTTGTTGCAAGTCAGAACATTTTTCAGAAACACCAGCTCTTTTGGAGCTCCAACCATGTAAAATACTTTATTTGTTTGAGAGGTGGAACTGTGTCACGAGACTCTGCCGTGATCCACCACTTTTGACCACCTTTTCGGATGAGAACTTCCCCAGGCTTTCAAACAGAATGTGAGACGCCTTAGCTCCGGAGGCTACATCCTCCCGAATAGGCTCCTGATGTGTGTGTGTATATGTTGAGGTATGGTGTGTGGTCATTTATAAACAATAATCATGTCTCCTCACATTATTTTGATACGACTCGATTTGGAAAGATATAACATGTGTAGAACTTCGGTTAATCAGTGGGAAAGTTTGTTTTCATTTGGAGGCCAGAGAAATACCCCCAGACTCAGATAAGACATGACATAATTTTAATTCAAGCTTAGTTCCTGTCTGAAAAGGTGGATAATCTTAACTGCCTTCATTAAATACACCATGACAGTATCTCCATCCCTATGGCCGAGTCTTCCATTGCCCGGTCAGTCACTATTCTGGCACGTTGATGTGGGTCACTGACTCTCTTATAATCTCTTATACTTTTTTAACACTTTTGTGTAGACCCGAACCGTAGTTGCTAGCGTCAACATTTTGTTTTCACATTGTTCTTTCCAGCTCGGTTCCAGCAACTACGGTTGATGTGTAACCAGGGCAGGCCAGGGCAGTGAAGTTTGGCTGGGCTCAGTCGTGTGAAAAGATTATGAAGCACTTGTTGGGTCCTGTACAAATTATCTTGTCCCAACACTCTTAATAAATGGCATCCTTCCCTCCTATCTCCTTGTCGCCTATATTCTTGTCTCGGTAACACTTTACTTGACACGCAGCTTCATAACACTTTATGACAAGGTCATGACCATGTCATAATATGCCATAATAGCTGACATAACTTGTCATAACCTGTCATAATATGGTCATAACACTGTCATTACCCATATATTTACTAATGTGACATATATTGCATTCTTTTATGACTGGTTATGACACCTACATAAGACTGCATAAGACATTAAAAAAAATCCCTGCCAAGAAGGTTCCTTTCATTTGAAAGATTGTTTCTTAAGTGCTTTGTTGTTGTCGTAATTCATTATCTCCAGTCATGTTGTTTTTCATCATATTTTAAATCACTTGCAGAAAATACACTTTATGACACTGTCATGAAGCATTATGACCTTCCTGTGTCACTTTACTTGGATTAAGAAAATATACTTTATGACACTGTCAAGAGGTATTATGACCATCATAATCATATAAGCCATACATGCACTTATGTCAGTAATCGGTCATAAAGAAGTTGTCTTGTCCTGCTCCTGAAATCTTCTCCTGCATTCATTCCAGTCATCAGCAACAGAGCATTGGGGTAGGTGCATGTCTGACATTAATTTGTGCGCAATTACAATAATAATTGAATATGTTCAATTTCAGAAAATGTTATATAACATAAATATACTGTTGACAAGTAGGCTATGGTGTAATGGAATGTTTTGCCTTGTGCGGTGGGTTTGGTGGGTTTGACACTTATGTAGGTGTCATAACCAGCCATAAAATAATGCAATAAATGTCACATTTGTAAATGTATGGGTCATGACAGTGTTAGGACTATATTATAGCAGGTTATGACACGTTACGTCAGTTGTTATGACATATGACATGTTAAGACGGTGTCATAACGTGTTATGACGCTGGGTGTCAAGTGAATTGTTACCCTTGTCTCTTTGTGCGACCACTGATTTGATAGGATTTGTGCTACCACATTACTTTAGGTCCTGGCCCTATATGATATGGCTGATTTGCCCTAAGTATTGGGACATGGTCATAGTGATTGTTAGGGCAGTGGAGCAAGCCATACCTACATTGTGGATCATTCAAATGGTTCACCACAGCATTCCAATACAACAACATCTAAATTCAAGATGCCAAAATATATTCCATTTAAAATTAGTGCTTTTTTCATAGTAATAAGAACATTTATCCTTTAGATTTTTTTGTATAAAAAACATGGTGTTCTTACTGAATTGGCTCAACGTATTGGCAACATATTATTTTCTCCAACGCACAGACAAGTGTCGTTGCAACATAAATATCCAAGACAAGGTTTGAAAAACCATTTAACAACAGTAGACTAAAATTTGCTAATTATTTTATATTTTTTCATCTTTAGAAAATATATAATTGTACTAAGCATATTCAATATTAAGACAATTACTGAGGTACAATTTTTTTAAATATAAATTAGCAATACGAAACCAGGGAGATACACCAGATATTTGAATTGCTACAACAGAGAGGTGGGGGGGAACTCTTGTCTCCCTGTGTTCTGATTGTTCACCAGCTCAATGCCCATATCTGGCTTGTGAAAGGAAGGGGGAGGAGTCTGAGGACAGGGTTGTGTTCATTAGGAAACGTTTTAAAATGTTTTGCAACGGAAAACAAAATGTGTTTCTTACTAGTCAAGTCCAGGTAGTCTTGGACATACTGGTCAAGTCCTGGTTCTTCCATTTGAACAAGGCCCGTGACAAGGCCCAGGACAGGGTGGATCACTCCTGTCAGATAGCCGTGTCCCAGAAGACGGTGGTCTGTGTGGAGTAAGGGGGAGGGCCGCCATACTTCTTGGTCCCATTGCTGCTCTTCCTCCAGCTGTGCAAGATGGGCATGCTGTCCTGCTTACACAGGTTGTTGTCTGCTGGCCCCCGGCGGGCCTTGATCTCCCGACACAGGCTGCGCTTCTTCTCAATCATCTCCATCATGGTGTTGTCTCCGCAAGCCCACAGCATGGGGGGGATCATCTGGGGTGAGGAGGGGTGGGGGACAGAGGGTATGAGGGGGTTGCCCAGAATGTTGGTGTTGCCATAGACAGACAGCAGCATTCGAAGAGAGAGACTATGATTGTAATTTGTCTCTATCAACAGACATGTGCAATCTTACTGGCAAAGTAAGTTGAGTGTAATAAATTCAATCAATAATATGTGCAGTGCCTAGTGAAGTCTACACACCCCTTGCACAGCTATCACATTTTTGCTGCCTTAAAATTTAATCTAAAAAGGGATTTACATTAGATGTTTTTCCTACATATCAACACAACCTGATCTACATGTTCAATGTGAAAGAAAAAGTTGAGAAAACATGAACCCAGTTCCTACATTTGAATATAAAAATAGATGTTATTAAACAAAACAATTCTACATTTTATCTCTGGGACCCTCAGGATGACAAATCAGAGCAAGATTACTGAATGTAAGTACATTATTTACCTTCAGAGGTGAATGTATCAAACCATGATAAAATGTTTTTGTTGTTGTGCACTCTCCTCAAACAACAGCATGGTATTTGTTCACTGTAATAGCTACTGTATATTGGACAGTTCAGTGAACAGGAATTTAAGCTTTCTGACCATATAAGACATGTCTATGTCCCGGGAAATGTTCTTGTTACTTACAACATCATGCTAATCACCTTAGCTCAACCGTAATTGTGGAGGGACACTGATCCCATAGAGGTTATTAAGCTTATTTTTAATCATTTAGCAGATGCTCTAATCCAGAGCAATTTACAGTACTGAGTTCATATGTTTTTTTACTGGTCCCCCATGGGAATTGAACCCACAACCTTGGCATTCCAAGCTCCATGCTCTACCAACTGGGCCACACAGCAATAGAATTTTGAACACACTGTGTGCAATAATAGTGTTTAACATGATTCTTAAATTATTTAATGACTATCTAATTTTTGTACCCCACACATACAATTATCTGTAAGTACCCTCAGTCGAGCAGTGAATTTCAAACACAGATTCAACCACAAAGACCAGGGAGGTTTTCCATAGCCCCGCAAAGAAAGGCAGCTATTGGTAGGTGGGGGAAAACAACAGACATTGAATATCCCTTTGAGCATGGGAGAGTTATTAATTACACTTTGGATGGTTATCAATACACCCAGTCACTACAAAGTTACAGACGTCCTTCCTAACTAAGATGCCGGAAAGGAAGGAAACCACTCAGGGATTTCACCACGAGGCCAATGGTGACTAAAACAGTTTCAGAGTTTAATGGCTGTGATAGGAGAAAACTGAGGATGGATCAATAACATTGTAGTTACTCCACAACACTAACCTAATTGATAGAGTGAAAAGAAGGACATCTGTAAAGAATACAAATATTCCTAAACATGCATTGTCGTTGCAACAAGGAACTAAAGTAATACTGCAAAAAATGTGGCAAAACATTTAACCTTTTTCCAGTGCCTTCAGAAAGTATTCAGACCCTTTGACATTTTCCAAATTTTATTACATTACAGCGTTATTCTAAAATTGATTTTAAATAACAGAGCAATCGGGAGAGACGGGCCTTGGTCAGGGAGGTGACCAAGAACCCGATGGTCACCCTGACAGAGCTCTAGAGTTCCTCTGTGGAGATGGGAGTACCTTCCAGAAATACAAACATCTCTGCAGCACTCCACCAACCAGGCCTTTATGGCTTTTTACTACGGAAGCCAATCCTCAGTAAAAGGCACATAACAGTCCGCTTGGAGTTTGCCAAACGGTACCTAATGTCTCTCAGACCATGAAAAACAAGATTATCTGGTCTGATGAAACCAAGATTGAACTATTTGGCCTGAATGCCAAGCGTCACGTCTGGAGGAAACCTGGCACCATCCCTACGGTGAAGCATTGTGGTGGTAGCATCACGATGTGGGGGTGTTTTTCAGCAGCAGGGACTGGGAGACTAGTCAGGTTCGAGGAAAAGATGAACGGAGCAAAGTACACAGAGATCCTTGATGAAAACCTGCTCAAGAGCGCTCAGGACCTCAGAAAGGGGGTGAATGTTCACCTTCCAACAAAACGACAACCCTAAGAAAACAGACAAGACAACGCAGGAGTGGCTTTGGGACAAGTTTCTGAATGTCCTTGAGTGGCACAGCCAGAGCCCGGACATGAACCTGATCAAACATCTCTCGAGAGACCTGAAAATAGCTGTGCAGCACGTTTCCTATCCAACCTGACAGAGCTTGCGAGGATCTGTAGAGAAGAATGGGAGAAACTCCCCAAATACTGGTGCGCTAAGCTTGTAGCATCCTACCCAAGACGACTCAGTGCTGTAATCGCTGGCAATAGGTTCTTCAACAAAATACTGAATAAAGTGTCTTAATGCGTACAATTGAAGTTGGAAGTTAACATACACATTAGCCAAATACCTTTAAACTCAGTTTTTCACAATTCTTGACATTTAATCCTAGTAAAAATTCTCTGTTTTAGGTCAGTTAGGATCACCACGTAATTTTAAGAATGCGAAATGTCAGAATAATAGTAGAGATAATTATTTATTACTTTCATCACATTCCCAGTGGGTCAGACGTTTACATACACTCAATAGGTATTTGGTAGCACTGCCTTTAAATTGTTTAACTTGGGTCAAATGTTTTGGGTAGCCTTCCACAAGATTCCCACAATAAGTTGGGTGAATTTTGGCCCATTCCTCCTGACAGAGCTGGTGTAACTGAGTCAGGTTTGTAGGCCTCCTTACTTACACACTCTTTTTTACAGTTCTGCCCACAAATCTTCTATCAGATTGAGGTCAGGGATTTGTGATGGCCACTCCAACACCTTGACTTTGTTGTCCTTAAGCCATTTTGCCACAACTTTGGAAGTATGCTTGGGGTCATTGCCCAATTGGTAGATCCATTTGCGACCAAGCTTTAACTTCCTGACTGATGTCTTGACATGTTGCTTCAACATATTCACATTTTTTCCCTCCTCATGATGCCATCTATTTTGTGAAGTGCACCAGTCCCTCCTGCAGCAAAGCACCCCCAAAACATGATACTGCCACTCCAGTGCTTCACGATTGGGATGGTGTTCTTCGGATTGCACGATGGTCATTATGGCCAAACAGTTCTATTTTTGTTTCTTCAGACCAGAGGACATTTCTCCAAAAAGTACGATCTTTGTCCCCATGTGCAGTTGCAAACCGTAGTCTGGCTTTTTTAGGGCGGTTTTGAGCAGTGGCTTCTTCCTTGCTGAGCGGCATTTCAAGTTATGTCGATATAGGACTCGTTTTACTGTGGATAAAAATACTTTTGTTCCTGTTTCCTCCAGCATCTTCACAAGGTCCTTTGCAGTTATTCTGGGATTGATTTGCACTTTTTGCACCAAAGTACGTTCATCTCTAGGAGACAGAACCGTCCTGAGCGGTATGGAGGCTGCTTGGTCCCATGGCGTTTATACTTGTGTACTATTGGTTGTACAGATGAACGTGGTACCTTCAGGTGTTTAGAAGGTCTTGGCTGATATCTTTTGATTTTCCCATGATGTCAAGCAAAGAGGCACTGAGTTTGATGGTAGGCCTTGAAATACATCCACAGGTACACCTTCAATTGACTCAAATTATGTCAATTAGCCTATCAGAAGCCTCTAAAGCATGACATCATTTTCTGGAACTTTCCAAGCTGTTTAAAGGCATAGTCAACTTAGTGCATGTAAACTTCTGACCCACTGGAATTGTGATACAGTGAATTATAAGTGAAATAATCTGTCTGTTAACAATTATTGGAAAAATTACTTGTGTCATGCACAAAGTAGATGTCCTAACCGACTTGCCAAAACTATAGTTTGTTAACAATAAATTTGTGGAGTGGTTGAAAAACTTTAAATGACTCCAACCTAAGTGTATGTAAACTTCCAACTTCAACTGTATATCATAGCACTTGATGGTTTTTGCGACTACACTTGAAGAAACTTTCAAAGTTCTCAAAATTTTCCGGATTGACTGACAATCATGTTTTAAAGGAATGATAGACTGTCATTTCTCTTTGCTTATTTGCGCTTTTCTTGCAATAAAATGGAATTGGTATTTTACCAAATAGGGCTATATTCTGTATACCAACCCCACCTTGTCACAACACAACTGTGAACCAAGATGGCGTAGCAGTGCAGATGTGGTTTTTCGTCCTCTCGTTTACTTTTTGTATTTTATTGTCTTTTTTTATATATATTCCAATTTATTTTTCAATCTCTTTTTCCATTTTTCAATTAAATAAACCTTCCGGTAACGCGCCTCACTCAATGTTATTTAGTCATTGTTAGCCACTGCTAGCAACCTTTACCCTCTGCTCAGGCACTAGCCTGTTTTTTAGCCTGGATAATACCTGCCAGCCTCGGACTGTTTTTCTCCATTACAACGCCGGATTCCTGCCATTAGCTAGCTCTCCAAATCAACACCTGTGATTGCTTTATGCCTCGCTTTATGTCTCTCTCAAATGTTAATATGCCTTGTATACTGTTGTTTAGGATAGTTATCATTGTTTTAGTTTACTGCGGAGCCCCTATTCCCACTGTACATGCCTTTGTCCCACCTCCCACACATGCGGTGACCTCACCCAGTATAACCAGCGTGTCCAGAGATGCAACCTCTCTTATCATAACTCAGTGCCTGGGATACCTCCACTGTACCCGCACCCCACCATACCCCTGTCTGCACATTATGCCCTGAATCTATTCTACCATGCAAAGATATCTGCTCCTTTTATTCTCTGTCCCCAATGCACTAGACAACCAGTTTTGCTAGCCTTTAGCCGTACCCTCATCCCACTCCTCCTCTGTTCCTCGGGTGATGTGGAGGCTAAAGCAGGCCCTGCGTGTCCCCAGGCACTCTCATTTGTTGACTTCTGTAATCGAAAAAGCCTTGGTTTCATGCATGTTAACATTAGAAGCCTCCTCCCTAAGATTGTTTTACTAACTGTTTTAACACACCCCGCCAACCCTGATGTCCTTGCCGTGTCTGAATCCTGGCTTAGGAAGGCCAGCAAAAATTCTGAGATTTCCATACCCAACTACAACATTTTCCGTCAAGATAGAACTGCCAAATGGGAGGAGTTGCAATCTACTGCAGAGATAGCTTGCAAAGTTGTGTCATACTTTCCAGTTCTATGCCCAAACAGTTCGAGCTTCTAATTTTTAAAATTAATCTCTCCAGAAATAAGTCTCTCACTGTTTCCGCCTGTTATAGACCCCACTCAGCTCCCAGCTGTGCCCTGGACACCATATGTGAATTGATTGTCCCCCGTCTATCTTCAGAGTTCGTTCTGTTAGGTGACCTAAAATGGGATATGCTTAACATCCCCGGCAATCCTACAATCTAAGATAGATGCCCTCAATCTCACACAAATTATCAAGGAAACCACCAGGTACAACCCTAAATCCGTAAACATGGGCACCCTCATAGATATTATCCTGACCAACTTGCCCTCCAAATACACCTCTGCTGTTTTCAATCAGGATCTCAGCGATCACTGCCTCATTGCCTGCATCCGCTATGGGTCCGCAGTCAAACGACCACCCCTCATCACTGTCAAAAGCTCCCTAAAACACTTCTGCGAGCAGGCATTTCTAATCGACCTGGCCCGGGTATCCTAGAAGGATATTGACCTCATCCCGTCAGTCGAGGATGCCTGGTCGTTCTTTAAAAGTAATTTCCTCACCATCTTAAATAAGCATGCCCCTGCCAAAAAATGTAGAACGAAAAACAGATATAGCCCTTGGTTCACTCCAGACCTGACTGCCCTTGACCAGCACAAGAACATCCTGTGGCGGACTGCACTAGCATCGAATAGTCCCCGCGATATGCAACTGTTCAGGTAAGTCAGGAACCAATACACGCAGTCAGTCAGGAAAGCAAAGGCTAGCTTTTTCAAACAGAAATTTGCATCCTGTAGCTCTAACTCCAAAACGTTTTGGGACACTGTAAAGTCCATGGAGAACAAAAGCACCTCCTCCCAGCTGCCCACTGCACTGAGGCTAGGCAACACTGTCACAACCGATAAATCCATGATTATCAAAAATGTCAATAAGCATTTCTTTACAGCTGGCCATGCTTTCCTCCTGGCTACCCCAACCCCGGACAACAGCTCCGCCCCCCGCCGCAGCTACTTGCCCGAGCCTTCCCAGCTTCTCCTTCACCCAAATCCAGATCGCAGATGTTCTGAAAGAGCTGCAAAACCCGGACCCGTACAAATCAGCTGGGCTGGACAATCTGGACCCTCTCTTTCTAAAATGATCCACCGTCATTGTTGCAACCCCTATCACCAGTCTGTTCAACCTCTCTTTCGTATCGTCCGAGATCCCTAAAGATTGGAAAGCTGCCGCGGTCATCCCCCTCTTCAAAGCGGGTGACACTCTAGACCCAAACTGTTATAGACCCATATCCATCCTGTCCTGCCTTTCTAAAGTATTTGAAAGCCAAGTTAACAAACATATCACTGACCATTTCGAATCCCACCGTACCTTCTCCGCTGTGCAATCCGGTTTCCGAGCTGGTCATGGGTGCACCTCAGCCATGCACAAGGTACTAAACGATATCATAACCGCCATCGATAAAAGACAGTACTGTGCAGCCGTCTTCATCGACCTGGCCAAGGCTTTCGACTCTGTCAATCACCGTATTCTTATCGGCAGACTCAATAGCCTTGGTTTCTCAAATGACTGCCTCGCCTGGTTCACCAACGACTTCGCAGACAGAATTCAGTGTGTCAAATTGGAGGGCCTGTTGTCCGGACCTCTGGCAGTCTCTATGGGGGGTACCACAGGGTTCAATTCTCGGGCCGACTCTTTTCTCTGTATATATCAACGATGTCGCTCTTGCTGCGGGTGAGTCCCTGATCCAGCTCTATGCAGATTACACCATTCTGTATACACCTGGCCCTTCTTTGAACACTGTGTTAACCTTTTGTCAATAGGGGGAGCTGTTAGCATTATTTTTTTTTTTACATTTCCAAATTAAACTGCCTCGTACTCAATTCTTGATCGTACAATATGCATATTATTGTTATTATTGGATAGAAAACAGTCTATAGTTTCTATAGGAGTTGAAATTTTGTCTCTGAGTGGTACAGAACAATTTCTACAGCACTTTTCATGACAGGGTTCAGATTTCAGAAATTTTTACCTCTGATCTGGGGTCTGTTTATAAGGCCACAGTGAATGCTATGAAGAAACCGACACTACCTACGTCTTCCTCTGGGTGTCTGTACGTCATCACGTTTTCAATGAAGTCTATGGGACGTTCACAGCCATTATAAATGACAAAAATGTACAGAGACCCCTCTTTCTCAACGTGCGCCTCAAGCGTGAAGGCCATCGGACCTGCCTCGTTCCAAATCGTTTTCTAACCAGCAGTATTTCTCCGGTCATGTTTTCAGTCGTTATAGTTGTTAAAAACATCATAATGTAGTGAATTTTAACCGTTTTATATCAATTTATATCCGTTTAGTGCGATTTTGAGGAATTTCTTTGTCGTGCACTCTGAAAGTTTGGACACGCTTTAGGGTGTCGGTCGTTGGTGATGGACATTTCGAAGGACAGAGGACATCTATCGACCAAAAGACGTTTATAACATAGAAAGGATACATTGCCCAAGAATATGATGGAAGATCAGCTCAAAGTAAGCAATATTTAATATGATAAACCGTGTTTCTGTCGAAATATTTTAAACGCATACATCGCCATTTTGTTTGGTATAGCTTCACTTGGCCAACCCTGTATTGAAAAGTAAGGATAATTTTAAAAATGTAAATCAGCGGTTGCATTAAGAACTAATTTGTCTTTCGATTCCTGTCAACCCTGTATTTTTTAGTCAAGTATATGATTAGCTTTTAATTAAACTAGATCACTCTGATAGATGACGTCAGACATATTGAGGCTTGATTTCCTAGTATTTTCATTGTGTAACCACGGTTTTGTATGGCTAAATATGCACCTTTTCGAACAAACTGTATATGTATGTTGTAAAATGATGTTACAGGAGTGTCATCGGAAGAATTCTGAGAAGGTTAGTGAAAAAATTAATATCTTTTGGCGGTGATTACGTTATAGCGCTCTTTGCCTGGAATCGATGCTCTGGTAACGTTTTCACATGTGGTATGCTAACTTATCGATTTATTGTGTTTTCGCTGTAAAACGCTTAGAAAATCTGAAATATTGTCTGGAATCACAAGATCTGGGTCTTTCCATTGCTATGCTTTGTCTATTCTTATGAAATGTTTTATGATGAGTAAATTGGTCATACACGTTGCTCTATCTAGTAATTCTAGTGGATTTGTGATGGTCGGTGCAATTGTAAACTGTGATTTCTACCTGAAATATGCACTTTTTTCTAACAAAAACTATCCTATACCATGAATATGTTATCAGACTGTCATCTGATGGTTTTTTTTATAGGTTATTGGCTATCAATATCTTAGTTGAGCCGAATTGGTGATAGCACCTGAAGGAGTAAGAAACTGATGGAGTTAGAATAGTGGTGTATTTTGCTAACGTGTTTAGCTAATAGATTTACATATTTTGTCTTCCCTGTAAAACATTTTAAAAATCTGAAATGGTGGCTTTATTCACAAGATCTGTATCTTTCATCTGGTGTCTTGGACTTGTGATTTAATGATATTTAGATGCTACTATCTACTTCTGAAGCTATGCTATCTATGCTAATCAGTGTGTGGGGGGTGGGGGGTGCTCCCGGATCCGGGTTTCTGAGGCAGTAAAAGTTAACTAACCTCCAGATGAGCTTCAATGCCATACAACACTCCTTCCATGGCCTCCAACTGCTCTTAAACGCTAGCAAAACCAAATGCATGCTTTTCAACCGTTCGCTGCTCGCACCCGCCTGCCCGACTAGCATCACTACTCTGGATGGTTCTGACCTAGAATACGTGGACAACTACAAATACCTAGGTGTCTGGCTAGACTGTAAACTCTCCTTCCAAACTCATATCAAACATCTCCAATTCATAATCAAATCTAGAATCGGCTTTCTATTTTGCAACAAAGCCTCCTTCACTCACGCCGCAAAACTTACCATAGTAAAACTGACTATCCTACCGATCCTCGACTTCGGCGATGTCATCTACAGTGTCATCTACAATAGCTTCCAATACTCTACTCAGTAAATTGGATGTAGTCTATCACTGTGCCAACCGTTTTGTCACCAAAGCACCTTATTTATTTATTTTTTATTTAACTAGACAAGTCAGTTAAGAACTATTTCTTATTTTCAATGATGGCCTTTGAACAGTGGGTTAACTTTTACTGCCTCAGAAACCCGGATCCGGGAGCACCCCCCACCCCCCACACACTGATTAGCATAGATAGCATAGCTTCAGAAGTAGATAGTAGCATCTAAATATCATTAAATCACAAGTCCAAGACACCAGATGAAAGATACAGATCTTGTGAATAAAGCCACCATTTCAGATTTTTAAAATGTTTTACAGGGAAGACAAAATATGTAAATCTATTAGCTAAACACGTTAGCAAAATACACCACTATTCTAACTCCATCAGTTTCTTACTCCTTCAGGTGCTATCACCAATTCGGCTCAACTAAGATATTGATAGCCAATAACCTATAAAAAAAACCATCAGATGACAGTCTGATAACATATTCATGGTATAGGATAGTTTTTGTTAGAAAAAAGTGCATATTTCAGGTAGAAATCACAGTTTACAATTGCACCGACCATCACAAATCCACTAGAATTACTAGATAGAGCAACGTGTATGACCAATTTACTCATCATAAAACATTTCATAAAAATAGACAAAGCATAGCAATGGAAAGACCCAGTTCTTGTGATTTCAGACCATATTTCAGATTTTCTAAGCGTTTTTCAGCGAAAACACAATAAATCGATAAGTTAGCATACTACATGTTCCAACGTTACCAGAGCATCGATTCCAGCCAAAGAGCGCTATAACGTAACCACCGCCAAAAGATATTAATTTTTTCACTAACCTTCTCAGAATTCTTCCGATGACACTCCTGTAACATCATTTTACAACATACATATACAGTTTGTTCGAAAAGGTGCATATTTAGCCATACAAAACCGTGGTTACACAATGAAAATACTAGGAAATCAAGCCTCAATATGTCTGACGTCATCTATCAGAGTGATCTAGTTTAATTAAAAGCTAATCATATACTTGACTAAAAAATACAGGGTTGACAGGAATCGAAAGACAAATTAGTTCTTAATGCAACCGCTGATTTACATTTTTAAAATTATCCTTACTTTTCAATACAGGGTTGGCCAAGTGAAGCTATACCAAACAAAATGGCGATGTATGCGTTTAAAATATTTCGACAGAAACACGGTTTATCATATTAAATATTGCTTACTTTGAGCTGATCTTCCATCATATTCTTGGGCAATGTATCCTTTCTATGTTATAAACGTCTTTTGGTCGATAGATGTCCTCTGTCCTTCGAAATGTCCATCACCAACGACCGACACCCTAAAGCGTGTCCAAACTTTCAGAGTGCACGACAAAGAAATTCCTCAAAATCGCACTAAACGGATATAAATTGATATAAAACGGTTAAAATTCACTACATTATGATGTTTTTAACAACTATAACGACTGAAAACATGACCGGAGAAATACTGCTGGTTAGAAAACGATTTGGAACGAGGCAGGTCCGATGGCCTTCACGCTTGAGGCGCACGTTGAGAAAGAGGGGTCTCTGTACATTTTTGTCATTTATAATGGCTGTGAACGTCCCATAGACTTCATTGAAAACGTGATGACGTACAGACACCCAGAGGAAGACGTAGGTAGTGTCGGTTTCTTCATAGCATTCACTGTGGCCTTATAAACAGACCCCAGATCAGAGGTAAAAATTTCTGAAATCTGAACCCTGTCATGAAAAGTGCTGTAGAAATTGTTCTGTACCACTCAGAGACAAAATTTCAACTCCTATAGAAACTATAGACTGTTTTCTATCCAATAATAACAATAATATGCATATTGTACGATCAAGAATTGAGTACGAGGCAGTTTAATTTGGAAATGTAAAAAAAAAAATAATGCTAACAGCTCCCCCTATTGACAAAAGGTTAACTGCCTTGTTCAGGGGCAGAATGACAGATTTCTACCTTGTCAGCTCGGGGATTCAATTTTGCAACCTTTCGGTTACTAGTCCAACGCTCTAACCACTAGGCTAACCTGCCGCCCTTATACCACCCACCACTGCGACCTGTATGCTCTAGTCGGCTGGCCCTCGCTACATATTCGTCGCCAGACCCACTGGCTCCAGGTCATCTATAAGCCTGTGCTAGTTAAAGCTCCGCCTTATCTCAGCTCACTGGTGACGATAACAACACCCACCCGTAGCACGCGCTCCAGCAGGTGTATCACACTGGTCATCCCAAAAGCCAACACCTTCTTTGGCCGCCTTTCCTTCCAGTTCTCTGCTGCCAGTGACTGGAACGAATTGCAAAAATCGCTGAAGCTGGAGACTTGCATTTCCCTCACTAACTTTAAACATCAGCTATCTGTGCAGCTAACCGATCGCTGCAGCTGTACATAGTCCATCTGTAAATAGCCCACCCAATCTACCTACCTCATCCTCATATTGTTTTTATTTACTTTGCTGCTTTTTTGCACACCAGTATCACTGCTTACACACCATCATCTGCTCATCATCATCTGCTCATCTATCACTCCAGTGTTAATCTGCTAAATTGGAAATACTTTGCTACTATGGCCTATTTATTGCCTCATGCCATTTGCACACACTGTATATAGACTTTATTTTTTTTCTATTGTGTTATTGACTGTTACGCTTGTTTATTTTTTGTGTAACTCTGTGCTATTGTTTCTGTCGCACTGCTTTGCTTTATCTTGGCCAGGTCGCAGTTGTAAATAAGAACTTGTTCTCAACTAGCTTACCTGGTTAAAAAAAAAATATAATAATAATAATATAAATTGATTGGCTCAAATGCATTAAGAAGGAAAGAAATTCCACAAATTAACTTTTAACAAGGCACACCTGTTAATTGAAATGCATTGCAGATGACTACCTCATGAAGCTGGTTGAGGGAATGCCAAGAGTGTGCAAAGGTGTCACCAAGGCAAAGGGTGGCTACATTTGAAGAATATCAAATATTAAACATATTTTGATTTGTTAAACACTTTTTTACTACATGATTCCATATGTTTTATTTCATAGTTTTGATGTCTGAATTATTATTATACTATGTAGAAAATTGTAAAAAATAAAGACAAACCCTTGAATGAGTAGGTGTGTCCAATCTTTTGACTGGTACTGTATATATATTTATTTTGATCCTGACAAACTCATCTTTCACTGCCGGTGACAAGCATAAACATAATATAATGCTGCCACCACATTACTTCAAAATACAGAGGTGTTCACTCTGTGATGTGTTTTATTAGATTTGTCCCAAACCTGAAGGCAAAAAGTGTATTTATTTGCCATGTTGTCTTGCAGTATTACTTAAGGACCTTTTTGCAAACATAATAGATGATTTGAAATAGATTTGTTTTAATGCAGGCTTCCTTCTTTTCATGTTGTCATACTGGCCAGCAATGTGGAGTGAATGTCATATTGTTGATCCCTTTTGTGGTGGCAGCATTATGTTATGGGTATGCTTGTCACTGGCAGGGGCTGTAGAGTTTGAAAGGATCAAAATAATATGAAAGGAGCAAAGCCCAGGTAAAAAGCTAGAGGAAAACATGCCTCAGTCTTCTGAATGCATGTTCTGAACACTGGGATAGAGTTGTATTTTTCAGTGGGACAATTAAACAAATGTTTATGCCAAAGATAACAGAATGGCTTTCCAAGAGTTGTTGAGTGTTCCTGAGGGGTCCATTCTCAGTCCTGACATTAAAACTGCTTGAAAAGGTTTGAAGATTGCCGTCCAATAATGATTCCCAACCAAATCTACCGAGCTTCAGCAATTTTGACAAAAAACAATGGATATACAGTGAGTCTACAAAACATTAGGTACACCTTCCTAATATTGAGTTGCATGCTTTTTTGCCCTGAGAAAAGCTTTAATTCATCGGGGATGGACTCTTACAAGGTTTTGAAAGCTTTCCACAGGGATTCTGGCCCATGTCAACGCCAATGCTTCCCACAGTTGTGTTAAGTTGGCTGGATGTCCTTTGGGTGTTGGACCATTCTTGATGCACACGGTAAACTGTTGAGCATGAAAAACCCATCAGCGTTGCAGTTCTTGACACACTCAAACCAGTGCGCCTAGCACCTACTACTATACCCTGTTCAAAGGCACTTAAATCTTGTGTTTTGCCCTTTCACCCTCTGAATGCCTCACATACACAATCCATGTCTCAGTTGTCTCGTGGCTTAAAAATCCTTATTTAACCTATCTCCTCCCATTAATCTACACTAGATAGGTAGATTTAACTAGTGAAATCAATAAGGGATCATAGCTTTCAACTGGTAAAAATCAAATTGAATCCGTTTTTAGATAACATTTTAAGGCAGCAAAATGTGACAATTGTGACAGGGGTGTGTAGACTTTCACTAGACACTGTATTTGTATGATAGATGTATGTGTCCTGAAGTGTGTGTTGTTGGTGTCTGGAAAGAGTACAAACTGTGTG
Source organism: Salvelinus alpinus (assembly GCF_045679555.1). Taxonomy (NCBI): domain Eukaryota; kingdom Metazoa; phylum Chordata; class Actinopteri; order Salmoniformes; family Salmonidae; genus Salvelinus; species Salvelinus alpinus. The sequence continues at coordinate 22,981,025 of NC_092107.1, forward strand.
TAGTCTAGGTCAGTGGTTTTTAACCTGTGTACCGCGGCACACTGGTGTGACTTGAGGAACTCTCAGGTAAAAAAATTTGGAACACCCTTATAACACTTATAAACGTGACCTGTGGAATGAACATGGGATTTTGACTTGGGAGCACCAGTGCCACTTACAGTCGTGGCCAAAAGTTTTGAGAATGACACAACTATTAATTTCCACAAAGTTTGCTGCTTCAGTGTCTTTAGATATTTTTGTCAGATGTTGCTATGGAATAGGGAAGTATAATTACAAGCATTTCATAAGTGTCAAAGGCTTTAATTGACAATTACATGAAGTTGATGCAAAGAGTCAATATTTGCAGTGTTGACCCATCTTTTTCAAGACGTCTGCAATCGGCCCCCGCATGCTGTCAATTCACTTCTGGGCCACATCCTGACTGATGACAGCCCATTCTTGCAAAATCAAGGCTTGGAGTTTGTCAGAATTTGTGTGTTTTTGTTTGTCCACCCGCCTCTTGAGGATTGACCACAAGTTCTCAATGGGATTAAGGTCTGGGGAGTTTCCTGGCCCTGGACCCAAAATATCAATGTTTTGTTCCCCGAGCCACTTAGTTATCACTTTTGCCTTATGGCAAGGTGCTCCATCATGGTGGAAAAGACACTGTTCCTGGATGGTTGGGAGAAGTTGCTCTCTGAGGTTGTGTTAGTACCATTCTTTATACATGGCTGTGTTCTTAGGCAAAATTTTGAGTGAGCCCACTCCTTTGGCTGAGAAGCAACCCCACACATGAATGGTCTCAGGATGCTTTACTGTTGACATGACACAGGACTGATGGTAGTGCTCAACTTGTCTTCTCCGGACAAGCTTTTTTTCGGATGCCCCAAACAATCGGAAAGGGGGTTCATCAGAGAAAATGACTTTACCCCAGTCCTCAGCAGTCCAATCCCTGTACCTTTTGCAGAATATCAGTCTGTCCCTGATGTTTTTCCTGGAGAGAAGTGGCTTCTTTGCTGCCCTTCTTGACACCAGGCCATCCTCCAAAAGTCTTCGACTCACTGTGCGTGCAAACGCACTCACACCTGTCTGCTGCCATTCCTGAGCAAGCTCTGTACTGGTGGTGCTCCGATCCCGCAGCTGAATCAACTTTAGGAGACGGTCCTGGAGCTTGCTGGACTTTCTTGGGTGCCCTGAAGCCTTCCTCACAACAATTTAACTGCTCTCCTTGAAGTTCTTGATGATCCGATAAATGGTTGATTTAGGTGCAATCTTACTGGCAGCAATATCCTTGCCTGTGAAGCCCTTTTTGTGCAAAGCAATGATGACGGCACGTGTTTCCTTGCAGGTAACAGTGGTTGACAGAGGAAGAACAATGATTCCAAGCACCACCCTCCTTTTGAAGCTTCCAGTCTGTTATTCGAACTCAATCAGCATGACAGAGTGATCTCCTGCCTTGTCCTCATCAATACTCACACCTGTGTTAACGAGAGAATCACTAACATGATGTCAGCTGGTACTTTTGTGGCAGGGCTGAAATGCAGTGGAAATGTTTTGGGGGGATTCAGTTCCTTTGCATGGCAAAGAGGGACTTTGCAATTCATTGCAATTCATCTGATCACTCTTCATAACATTCTGGAGTATATGCAAATTGCCATCATACAAACTGAGGCAGCAGACTTTGTGAAATTGTATATTTGTGTCATTCTCAAAACCTTTGGCCACGACTGTAGATAATACATTGAATGACACACATGGTTGCATCTGTATCGTTGTTTCAAGTCCAATGCGCTGGAGCTGTTGTTACATTTGTATCATTTGAGGGGCGCACAACGAGCATGGTCATTCGTATAATTTTACTTCTCCTGCGAGAACCCTTTGCACAGGCAAGTCTGACGAGACTTAGCAGTACCACAGCCTCTGCCAAAGAAACAAACGGAGCATGGCTTTGTGTTTGGGGTTGCACATTTTACAATGCCAAAACCCAAAGACCTATTTTACTGGATCTACCAGAGTTTTTCTTTCTATTGGAGATTTGCAGGACGCTTTTAAATGGGTCCATACAAACTAAACATGAGTAAGGAACTACGAAAATAGTTTAAATAAACCCTATTTATTCAAAAAAAAATTTTTTTTTACAGAAAATGGATTACTTGCAGTATGGATCAGATTACCACAAAATACATTATTAGGAAAAGTTTAGGTGTGCGACAGAATGTTTTATCCCATCAAGGTGTGCCACGGTTAAGAAAAGGTTAGGAACCAATGGTCTAGGTTTATGTTATAGATAGAAGTAGAAAATAGTTGGTAGTGAGTGCTACTACTTTCCTAATGTTAAGGAAAGGTACAGACAGTGGTGTTTTTTGAATGAGACCACAAGTCTATGATAATGTGTGTATTGTCTTGGTAGATGTGTTGGTTGTGAAGTGTGTATTTATTTTGTCTGAAAAGAGCAGGTATATATTGTCAGTAGCCTACGTAGTCTACGTGTGTATAACACTATATGATGTATTGATATGTACAGTGGGGAGAACAAGTATTTGATACACTGCCGATTTTGCAAGTTTTCCTACTTACAAAGCATGTAGAGGTCTGTAATTTTTATCATAGGTACACTTCAACTGTGAAAGACGGAATCTAAAACAAAAATCCAGAAAATCACATTGTATGATTTTTAAGTAATTAATTTGCATTTTATTGCATGACATAAGTATTTGATCACCTACCAACCAGTAAGAATTCCAGCTCTCACAGACCTGTTAGTCTTTCTTTAAGAAGCCCTCCTGTTCTCCACTCATTACATGTATTAACTGCACCTGTTTGAACTCGTTACCTGTATAAAAGACACCTGTCCACACACTCAATCAAACAGACTCCAACCTCTCCACAATGGCCAAGACCAGAGAGCTGTGTAAGGACATCAGGGATAGAATTGTAGACCTGCACAAGGCTGGGATGGGCTACAGGACAATAGGCAAGCAGCTTGGTGAGAAGGCAACAACTGTTGGCGCAATTATTCGAAAATGGAAGAAGTTCAAGATGACGGTCAATCACCCTCGGTCTGGGGCTCCATGCAAGATCTCACCTCGTGGGGCATCAATGATCATGAGGAAGGTGAGGGATCAGCCCAGAACTACACGGCAGGACCTGGTCAATGACCTGGAGAGAGCTGGGACCACAGTCTCAAAGAAAACGATTAGTAACACACTACGCCGTCATGGATTAAAATCCTGCAGCGCACGCAAGGTCCCCCTGCTCAAGCCAGCGCATGTCCAGGCCCGTCTGAAGTTTGCCAATGACATCTGGATGATCCAGAGGAGGAATGGGAGAAGGTCATGTGGTCTGATGAGACAGAAATTGAGCTTTTTGGTCTAAACTCCACTCGCCGTGTTTGGAGGAAGAAGAAGGATGAGTACAACCCCAAGAACACCATCCCAACCGTGAAGCATGGAGGTGGAAACATCATTCTTTGGGGATGCTTTTCTGCAAAGGGGACAGGACAACTGCACCGTATTGAGGGGAGGATGGATGGGGCCATGTATCGCGAGATCTTGGCCAACAACCTCCTTCCCTCAGTAAGAGCATTGAAGATGGGTCGTGGCTGGGTCTTCCAGCATGACAACGACCCGAAACACACAGCCAGGGCAACTAAGGAGTGGCTCCGTAAGAAGCATCTCAAGGTCCTGGAGTGGCCTAGCCAGTCTCCAGACCTGAACCCAATAGAAAATCTTTGGAGGGAGCTGAAAGTCCGTATTGCCCAGCGACAGCCCCGAAACTTGAAGGATCTGGAGAAGGTCTGTATGGAGGAGTGGGCCAAAATCCCTGCTGCAGTGTGTGCAAACCTGGTCAAGAACTACAGGAAACGTATGATGTCTGTAATTGCAAACAAAGGTTTCTGTACCAAATATTAAGTTGTGCTTTCCTGATGTATCAAATACTTATGTCATGCAATAAAATGCAAATTAATTACTTAAAAATCATACAATATGATTTTCTGGATTTTTGTTTTAGATTCCGTCTCTCACAGTTGAAGTGTACCTATGATAAAAATTACAGACCTCTACATGCTTTGTAAGTAGGAAAACCTGCAAAATCGGCAGTGTCTCAAATACTTGTTCTCCCCACTGTATAAGACTGTCCTCCTTTCCATGAACAGTAAAACACAGTGTCATCGTTGACCAAGGCTTATATAACAGTAAATTCAAGTGTAGACATTACGGTAATCAAATATTCAATTATTCAGATAGGAAGTTTAAGCAGTATTTATCTATTTGTGAAACATGGCCCACTGCATGTTCATACACACAAATACACAAACATGCACACAGTAAGACATTCATTTGAAAACACACAGAACAACAAATGCGTTTTCAGCATTCTCACAATATATAGACAAGGACACAGACACAAAAAGGACACAGAAAGGGAGGAATGACAGAAGGATTTGACAAGGTTTTATTTTCTTGGCTTCTGTTTTGATTGGATGACTTTCAGTAGGATAGGCCTTCTGTTTTTAGTTAGACTACTTTTTCTATGAGCTGGGGAGTGAGAATGAAGAAAGCTGGGTAGCTTAGTTCTGATTCGTGCAAATGGTTGAGTGACCTGTCAGTGTGTGTGTGTGTGTGTGTGTGTGTGTGTGTGTGTGTGTGTGTGTGTGTGTGTGTGTGTGTGTGTGTGTGTGTGTGTGTGTGTGTGTGTGTGTGTGTGTGTGTGTGTGTGTGTGTGTGTGTGTGTGAGTGTGTGTACATGTTGTTTGTGTATTGTGTGTGTAGTATGTCACTTCTGAAGCGTCATATGCTGCCTCCCCAGTAGAGAGATACATATGTATACATCAATGTGACATGTTCAAGAATGGTTGATCACTCATAAAGAGATATAAGAAAAGTAAAAACTTGTTCCATAACCAACAGCATACACAAACACATAGTGCTCTTTTTTTTAAACTATTTTCTACTTTTTAGAATAAAAGTGAAGACATCAAAACTATAAAATAACACATATGGAATCATGTAGTAATCAAAAACGTATATTTTAGATGCTTGAAAGCAGCCACCCTTTGCCTTGATGATAGCTTTGCACAATCTTGGCGTTCTCTCAACCAGCTTCATGAGGTAGTCACTTGGAATGCTTTTCCAACAGTCTTGAAGGAGTTCTCAAATATGCTGAGCACTTGTTGGCTACTTATCCTTCACTCTGCAGTCCAACTCACCCAAACCATCTCAATTGGGTTGAGGTCATGTGATTGTTTTCGGCCAAGTCATCTGATGCAGCACTCCATCACTCTCCTTCTTGATCAAAAATCTTGGCTTACACAGCCTGGAGGTGTGTTTTGGGTCATTGTCCTGTTGAAAAACAAATTATAGTGCCACTAAGCGCAAACCAGAGGGATGGCGTATCGCTGCAGAATGCTGTGGTAGCCATGCTGGTTAAGGGTGCCTTGAACTCTAAATAAATCACAGACAGACAGCAAAGCACCCCAACACCATCACACCTCCTCCTCAATGCTTCACGGTGGGAACCACACATGCAGAGATCATCCGTTCACCTACTCTGTGTCTCACAAAGACAAGGCGGTTGGAACCAAAAATCTCAAATTTGGACTAATCAGACCAAAGGACATATTTCCACCGGTCTAATGTCCATTGCTCGTGTTTCTTGGCCCAACCAAGTCTCTTCTTCTTATTGGTGTCCTTTAGTAGTGGTTTCTTCACAACAATCCAACCATGAAGGCCTGATTCACGCAGTCTCCTCTGAACAGTTGATGTTGAGATGTGTCTGTTACTTGAACTCTGTGAAGCATTTATTTGGGCTTCAATTTCTGAGGCTGGTAACTCTAATGAACTTATACTCTGCAGCAAATGCATTCCAGGTGACTACCTCATGAAGTTGGTTGAGAGAATGCCAAGAGTGTGCAAAGCTGTCATCAAGGCAAAGGACGGCTAAATATATTTTGAATTGTTTAACACTTTTTTGGTTACTATATGATTCCATATGTGTTTTTTTTCATAATTTGTCTTCACTGATTTCTTCGCTATGATTCTACAATGTAGAACATAGTAAAAATAAAGAAAAACCCTGGAATGAGTAGGTGTGTCCAAACTTTTAACTGGCACTGTATGTTGTGTATACATACAGTAGTGCGGAAAAGCATTTGGCCCCTTTCGGATTTTCACATTTTTTGCATATTTGTCATTAGATTTTGTAATCAACCAAAACCTAATATTAGATAAAGGGAACCTGAGTGAACAAATAACACAACAATTACAACATTATTTAATTTATTTCATAAACAAAGTTATGCAACTGATCAATAATTACAGGAAGCTTTCTTTGCAGTCATTGCACTTAAGGTGGCACAAACAGTTATTGAGTGTAAGGGGGCAATTACTTTTTCACACAGGGGAATTGGGTGTTGCATAACTTTGTTAATTAAATAAATACAAATAATAGATAGATTTTTTGTTATTTTTAAACTTAGGTTCCCTTTATCTAATATTAGGTTTTGGTTGAAGATCTGATAGCATTCAGTATCAAAAGTATGCAAAAATAGAGAAAATCAGAAATGGGCAAATGCTTTTTCATGGCCCTGTATATTCATACATTAAACATGAAATGAGTCACGTTTGGTCATTTTTAGAAGTAGAAACTGCACATCTGCTAGGGGTTTGGGAACTGACGGTGCTGCCAGGGAGAAAAGCGGGTAAAATGCTGGGTAAAAGACAGTTATAACAGTTAAAATGCCAGGCATAGTTCAAAGTGCTGGTCAATGTACAGATTAAAGGGTCAGGTTATAGCACAGATGGTCATAGAGGTAAAAGAAAAGGGAAGATGGCAGGTGCCAGTTATGGACCAGATCGAAGTCCGGGTTAAGGGCCAGCTAAAGGCACAGGAGGAGGTAAGGTCAAAGGGCAGTGGTACGGTTCCAGTAAATTGGAAGTTTCAGTTAGTGTACAAAGGGAAGGGCTTAGCTGAAGTAAGTAAGGGCCAGCTAAATTAAGGAGGGCCAGGTAGGTATAGTGGTAAAAGTAAAAGGAGGATGCAGGAAGAAAGCTTGCCCTGGCTCCTTGTCCTGAGATGGAAACAGATTATTATATCACTGAGGCTTGATGTCTGTATATATGAGTATACCAATCACCTTGAAATACCACAGGATGAAGATGTCTCCACAAACACAAAACACAAATAAGCAGAGTGCCCCTGGATGAATGCAATACAGACGAGACAAAACAGCTACATAGTGGTGGGACAGGTGACAGGGGGACGGGGCTACGGGGTGAGGAAAATACGATTTGGGGATGGGGTCAGACAGCCGACACACAGGTGAACACAGAGAGACAGGGACAAGGGCCCCACGTGGGCTCACAAGCACTTTCTTTCCAGCTTGGTCTCTTATTCTGTGGTGGCATGCGGCGGTACCTGACTATAGCCTGGCTGGGGCTCGAAGGGCTGGTGCTGGGGAGTACTGCACGGGGAAGGAACCCCCGATGTAGAGGCTGACCGGCCCAGTTTGCACACCGCTTTGGATTCTGTAGGGAGACATGCTCAGTCAGTTAGGATGTACAGTACGTTGTTGCGAGGGATGTTGTGAGGACCTGTGTTGTCAGGACCTATAGGCACATTTGCCCTGTCCTTCGTTTAGCTGTGCTTTAGCCTTCAAAAGGAGATAAAACCCAAATAATTAAACACAATTCTTTCGGTTAGCTAACCTTGACTGCTCTGTCCTCAGCATCTGCGTTTTATTAACTTCATCTCAGTTGCACTGAATGTCAGTTGCATAATTTCAGTTGCATATATTAACCAACTCAACAGTAAATTCAAAAAGAGATCAATCTTAATTTACAGTGCATTCGGAAAGTATTAAGAACCCTTTACTTTTTCCAAATGTTGTTAAGTTACAGGCTTATTCTAAAATTAATTAAATATGTTTTTCCCTCATCAGCAGCAGGGACTGGGAGACTTGTCAGGATCGAGGGGAAGATGAACAGAGCCAAGTACACAGAGATCCTTGATGAAAACCTGCTCCAGAGCGCTCAGGACCTCAGACTGGGGTGAAGGTTCACCTTCCAACAGGACAACGACCCTAAGCAAACTGCCAAGACAACGCAGGAGTGACTTCGGGACAAGTCTATGAATGTCCTTGAGTGGCCCAGCCAGAGCCCGGACTTGAACCCGATCAACATCTCTGGAGAGACCTGAAAATTGCTGTGCATCGACGCTCCCCATCCAACCTGAGAGAACTTGAGAGGATCTGCAGAGAAGAATGGGAGAAATTCCCCAAATACAGGTGTGCCAAGCATCATACCCAAGAAGACTCAAAGGTGCTTCAATAAAGTACTGAGTAAAGGGTCTGAATAGTTATGTAAATGTGATATTTCATTAAAAAAAATCTAAAAACCTGTTTTTGTTTTGTCATTATGGGGTATTGTGTGTATATTGATGAGGGAATTTAACTTCTTTGGTATAGGGGGCAGCATTTTCACTTTTGGATGAATTTCATGCCCATAGTGAACTGCCTCCTACTCTGTCCCACATGCTAATATATGCATATTATTATTACTATTGGAAACACTCTGAAGTTTCTAAAACTGTTTGAATGATGTCTGTGAGTATAACAGAACTCATATGGCAGGTAAAAACCTGAGAAAAAATCCAAACAGGAAGTGAAAATTCTGAGAGTGGTCGTTGTTAAAGTCATCGCCTATTCAATTCCCTGTAATATATGGATCTGTTTGCACTTCATACGCCTTCCACTAGATGTCAACAGTCAGTAGAACGTGGAATGAAGTTTATGCTGTGGGACCGGATGGGAGGGGAATGAGTCAGTGGTCTGGCAGATTGCCAGATTTTGGTCACGCGCTTTCCTCATGTTGTCTCATTGCGTTCCATTACTTATACAGACATGAAAGAATGCTTCGGTTGCAACGTTATTGGATATAAATGATAACAACATCCTGAAGATTGATTCCCTACTAAATTTGACCAGTTTATTCGACCTGGAATATAACTTTTTGAAGTTTTCGTCCGACGTTTGCCTGCATCTGCGCGAGTGTTTGGACACGTGTACTACACATGCTAGCAACATTAGCTAATTGGACATAAGTAATGGACATTATCGAACAAAACAACAATTTATTGTGGAACTAGGATTCCTGGCACTGCATTCTGATGAAGATAATCAAAGGTAAGGGAATATTTATGATGTAATTTCATATTTCTGTTGACTCCAACATGGCGAAGAAATGTTGTGTATTTCTGAGCGCCGTCCCAGATTATTGCATGGTGTGCTTTTTCCTAAAGTTAAAAAAAATCTGACACAGCGGTTGCAATAAGAACCAGTGTATCTTTAATTATATGTAAAACATGTATCTTTCATCAAAGTTTATGATGAGTATTTCTGTTATTTGACGTGGCTCTCTGTAATTACTCCGGATATTTTGGAGGCATTTCTGAACATGGCGCCAATGTAAACCGAGATTTGTGGATATAAATATGCACATTATCGAACAAAACATAAATGTATTGTGTAACATGATGTCATATGAGTGTCATCTGATGAAGATGTTCAAAGGTTAGTGATTCATTTTATCTCTATTTCTGGGTTTTGTTACAACTATCTTTTGCTGGGAAAATGGCTGTGTTTTTCTGTGGCTATGTACTGAGCTAACATAATTGTTTGGTGTGCTTTCCCCGTAAATCCTTTTTGAAATCAGACATGTTGGATGTATTCACAACATGTGTAGCTTTAATTTGGTATCTATCATGTGTGATTTCATGAAAGATTGATTTTTATAGTAATATATTTTAATTTGGCGCGCTACATTTTTTTCTGGATTTTGGCCAAGTGGGACGCTACCGTCCCACCTATCCTAGAGAAGTTAAAAAAAAATACATTTTAGACTAAATCTGCAACGTCACAAATTGTCAACCGGTCTGAATCCTTTCCCAATGCACTGTATCAAGGATTCTGAGCCACATTCTGTACACATTAAAATTTAAAGGAGTAACATTCATTTCTTTCACCATATCTGAATTATTTAGCCTACCTTGATATAATGCATTTTTTCTGTAAAAAAATACTCATATAGCCTACTTATAATTCTCAGATGTCATGCCAATACATTTTGTAGACACATTTCATGTGTCTTCTAAATTATTAGCTCTTAGCAATCGAACACTATGGGCTCCAACATTGGAAGTCAAATCATTTTGAACTATTTCCATCTAAAACACATTAATTCAAAACCAATCAATTATGGAAACATTCTCTTCCACATTCATTTCTGTAATTAAAAACAATTTGTGTGTAACTCCAGGCAGAGGCCCTCACCTGTGACCCCACTCCCCAGCATCATGGTGGGGCTGACAGAAGAGCGTCCCAGGCGGCTGGGCATGGCAGTGGGGTTGGATGAATGTCCGGAGGGCCCATCCCACTCCTGGGATTTGGGAGACTCCTGGCTGCCTCCGTGGTGAGCTTTGCTCTCGTGCCTGGATAGAGGTTCTGTACTGTGGCTCCTGGTCTTGGCCTCACCTGGGAGGGAGAGGGTTGTTTTCAAAAGGCTATCACATTTAGTAAATGCTTATACGCAATCTATATGCACGCTGCCACCACTACACTAAAACCTCTGGACTCGGTGTACCATAGTCCCCTTCCTGTTATTACTGAAACCAGACCACCATCTACTGTGGCCTGGTTTCCATTGCTGCTTAATGCAGTTTTACAGAAACTCCCTACAGCTGCATTTACACAGACAGCCCAATTCCGATCTTTTCCCCAAATATTGTAGAAAGAGCTGTCAAAAGACCAATACGTGGGAATAAAACCAGAATTTGTCTGCCTGTTTAAGCACAGCATACCTATCACTCATCCCTTCTTAATTGGAGGCATACCACCTGTGTTTATACTACCAAACTAAGAACCTAATTCAGATTTGTATCCAATTTTACTCAGATTTACATGTGGCCCATATCAAAGTTGCGCATTTACACTGATGCAGCCTCCGAAGTAGCATACAGATGGAATGCTCATTTTCTGTCACTGCTCCTTTACATTTTGGGTGCTTGTCGTGGTAGCGGCAGGTCATATGCAAAAAAAAAGCCAATTCCCAGCCAAAACAATCTGATCTGAGGGTCCAGACTGAGGTCACATATGGAACATGAGAATTGTATCAGGATTGAGATCTACCAGTGGCGGTCAGTGCCGTTTAAGATGAGGGAGGACAAAACATGTTTCATGAGCATGGCCTTATTTCTATTACTGCATATTGGATGACTCTCATTCATATTCCATTCACCCAGTGCACATGGTACTTTCATTTCCCCTATGCTCATGAGGTTGCTACAACCTAGCCGATGAATGAAAGTTTACAACGTAGGTGCACACAGGTTCGAGAGACACATTTGAGGTGATAGAAAGTGACATTCAATACCGCCTTGCAAACTCTTGCCTGCATCTAGCTGCTATAGGGCGTAATCATTAGTCCAACAGTTGCAGTTTGTTACGTTTAAGAAAAAAAAATTCAACAGGATCAGCGGAATGACTACACCTTTGATCACGCGTAAACAGAGTTCACTCTCATAACAGCCACACTGTATTTGCTTGTGGACTTTAATGCACAACAAATCAAAAGCTTACCTTGACTTGGAAGAGTTCCAGTGTTGTGTTGGAAAGTCATAGCCAGCTAGCTAACATAGCATCCCTCTGTTTGAGCAGGGTGTTTCAGTAGGCTAGGCTAGCTAGCTGCATTTGCTAGTTAGGGAAGTGAAACTGAGAGTGAAAAAAATGACAAAATCTCTCCCTCTCTATTTCTCTCTTGCTTCTCCTTCTTTTTGGAAGAAATTAATTTGTTAAAAACTGTTCCACTATTGTCTTCCTCTCTCTTTGAGTCAACTACTCACCACCTTTTATTCACCGCAGTGCTAGCTAGCTGTAGCTTATGCTGTCAGTACTAGATTAATTATCTGATCCTTTGATTGGGTGGACAACATGTCAGTTCATCCTGCAAGAGCTCTGATAGGCTGGAGGACAACCTCCGGAAGTTGTCATAATTACCGTGTAAGTCTATGGGAGGGGGTGAACACCATGAGCCTCCTAGGCTTTGTATTGAATTCAATGTACCCAGAGGAGGACGGAAGCTGAGTTGTCCTCCGGCTACACCATGGTGCTATCCTACAGAGTGCTGTTGAGGCTACTGTAGACCTTTGCAAAATAGTGTGTTTTAATCAGTTATTTGGTGATGTGATTATATTTAGTATAGTATTATCTAAAAAGTTGTACTTTTAAAATGTTTTACAATTTACATTTTTATGAAATTCACTGAGGAGGATGGTTCTCCCATTTCTCCTCTGAAGAGCCTCCACTGAGATCCACATTTTGGAAGTGGAAGTCAAAAGATTAGCTTGCACATTTATTTTGCCTGTTCACCCATTTCACCTGTTCACCCATTAGTGGAAAGATCAGATAGGTATCAGATAAGGAACTAATTAGCATAAGATCTGAATTGGGCTTCCTGTGTAAACACAGGCATTGACTTGCTCAGAGAACTGGCTTCTTCTTGATGTCCCCCGTACCTCATTATGATTAGGGAAAACTGCATTCGATTATATATATATATCAGATATGGAATGAACTCCAGGAAGAATTGGACAAACCTATTCCCCTAAGGTTGTTTTGATGCCATGATTATTTGATTGATTATGTGTATTTTGGTATTTGCTTCCCTGGTGTATACATTATATTTGATGTGTGTGTTTTGTATTTTATATGTTGTGCATGGGTCATTTGAATAAGAGACCCGCGTCTCTCAATATGACTTCCCTGTCTAAGCAAAGGTTCATATTTACTTCCAGAGTGTATTTATTTTGTATTGATGTATGTGTTTATTATTTTGTATGTTGTTCAGGGGTCACTAAAAAAACAGCAACATGAGTTTCAATATGACATCCTTGACTAAATAAATGTTAAATCACCCCCCAAATAAATACAAATACAAATGTATGTAGATAAGAAAGGATCAGATCTTCAATCAGGGCTCCACTCCAATCCTCTCAGATCAACACAGAACAGGTCCCTAGGGAGTCCTTGGGTCTTTCGGGATGTTAAGATACTGCAGTATGATATGACCACGGGGTGTCACTACAGAGCTGAATACTGTTGGGTGCAGAGGTATGTAGCAAGGAAGGGAGGAGGCCATACTTCCAAAAATGTTGCAGATGTCTAAGGTTGTGTACATAGTGCCAAGAGGATGCTACAGCAAAGCCAGATGGCCTATTATCTCTGTACAACCCCTCAGGTTGTATGGTGTAGCACCCTACACCAGCGAGATCATGGTGTCGTGTTCTGGTCATCCCTTCTCTTCTACACTGTCCATTTCTGCATGCTTATTCTACTCATGCTTTCTCCCTTCTCCGCCCGCCCACACGTCCTCATCCCTCTCTTCCTGTCCTCTGCTGGGCGGCTGGGCTGTCTTTTTAAACCCTGCAACCTGCGCTCACAGCCTGTCCATTTGCCACCACATTCATCACGTCCTTCATGTGCTCTAAAGGCATTAAGGAAATTGCTTTGCTAGCAGATGAAAGCTTTTTTCAATTATATTCACTGGCAAGTGTATGAGCCGTAATAACCTTCTTGAGCACGGTCCATTTGCCAGCCAGAGCAGAGAATAGAGAGAGAGAGCGAGAGAGAGCGAAATAGAGAGAGAGAGAGAGTGAGAGAGAGGGAGGGCGAGAGAGAGAGAGAGAGAGAGAGAGAGAGAGAGAGAGAGAGAGAGAAAGAGAGAGAGGGGGGGGTGGAGAGAGAGGGAGAGAGTGTGTGTGTTTTCGTGTTGCTATGTCGCCCTGTAGCACTCACATCTCTAGTCATGAAATGCCTTGAAAGGCTGGTGAGCTCACATCAACACCATCATCGCAAACACCCTGGAACTACTCCAATTCGCATACTGCTCCAACAGAGCCACAGATGATGTAATCTCTATTGCACTCCACACTGCCCTTTCCCACCTGGACAAAAGAAACACCTACATGAGAATGCTGTTCATTGAGCATGCTGTTCATTGAGCACCTTGGCATTCTTGGGCACAGGGACTATGGTGGTCTGCTTGAAACATGTAGGTATTGCAGACTAGGTCAAGGAGAGGTTGAAAAACACAAAATAGCACAATTGGTCAGGTGTGTGTGTGTGTGTGTGATCTGCATCATGATAGGACTATGGGAGAAGCAGTGTTTCACAGAAGTTCTGGGCTCCCGAGTGGTCTAAGCTACTGCATCGCAGTTGTCTAAGGTACTGCATCGCAGTGCTAGATGTGCCACTAGAGATGCTGGTTCGAGTCCAGGCTCTGTCGCAGCTGGCCGCGACTGGGAGACCCATGGGGTGGCAGACAATTGGCCGCGCGTCGTCTGGGTTAGGGGAGGGTTTGTCCGGCAGGAATGTTCTTGTCCCATCGCACCCTAACGACTCCTGTGGCGGGCTGGGTGCAGGTGTACGGTGTTTGCTCCGACCCATTGGTGCGGCTGGCTTCCGGGTTAAGCAGGCATTGTGTCAAGAAGCAGTGCGGCTTGGCTGGGTTGTGTTTTGGAGGACGCACGGCCCTCGACCTTCACCTCTCCCGAGTCCATACGGGAGTTGCAGCGATGAGACAAGACTGACGACCAATTGGATACCACGAAATTGGGAACAAAACAGGGTAAAAGTAAAAAATATAAATATATTTAAGTTCTGGGCTCATGCTAATTCTCCTTGCTGGACACACACTGACTGACAGCGTCTGTGCACACACACACCACCCGTTGGTCTTGCCTCCTCCATGCTCCCTCAATTCCACAGCAGAAAATATACACACTATACACACACATACACATGGATTTTATGTTGTAAGATATGTGATAGTATAGTAGTGGCCTGGGGGCACATACTTAATACAGTTGAAGTCGGAAGTTTACATACACTTAGGTTGGAGTCATTAAAACTTGTTTTTCAACCCCTCCACAAATTTCTTGTTAACAACCTATAGTTTTGGCAAGTCGGTTAGGACATCTGCTTTGTGCATGACACAAGTAATTTTTCCAACAATTGTTTACAGACAGATTATTTCACTTATAATTCACTGTATCACAAATCCAGTGGGTCAAAAGTATACATACACTAAGATGACTGTGCCTTTAAACAGCTTGGAAAATTACAGAATATTATGTCATGGATTTAGAAGCGTCTGATAGGCTAATTTACATAATTTGAGTAAATTGAAGGTGTACCTGTGGATGTATTTCATGGCCTACCTTCAAACTCAGTGCCTCTTTACTTGACATGATGGGAAAATCAAAATAAATCAGCCAAGACCTCAGAAAAAAACACCATGGGACCACGCAGCCGTCATACCGCTCAGGAAGGAGAAGCGTTCTGTCTCCTAGAGATGAATGTACTTTGGTGCGAAAAGTGCAAATCAATCCCAGAACAACAGCAAAGGACCTTGTGAAGATGCTGGAGGAAACAAGTACAAAAGTATATATATCCACAGTAAAACAAGTCCTGTATCGACGTAACCTGAAAGGCCGCTCAGCAAGGAAGAAGCCACTGCTCAAAAAAAGCCATAAAAAAAGCCAGACTACGGTTTGCAGCTGCACATTGAGACAAAGATCGTACTTTTTGGAGAAATGTCCTCTGGTCTGATGAAACAAAAATAGAACTGTTTGGCCATAATGACCATCGTTATGTTTGGAGGAAAAAGGGGGAGGCTTGCAAGCCTTACACCATCCCAACCGTGAAGCACGGGTGTGGCAGCATCATGTTGTGGGGGTGCTTTGATGCAGGAAGGACTGGTGCACTTCACAAAATCGATGGCGTAATGAGGTATGTGGATATATTGAAGCAACATCTCAAGACATCAGTCAGGAAGTTAAAGCTTGGTCGCAATTGGGACTTCCAAATGGACAATGACCCCAAGCATTCTTCCAAAGTTGTGGCAAAATGGCTTAAGGACAACAAAGTCAAGGTATTGGAGTGGCAATCACAAAGCCCTGACTTCAACCCTATAGAAAATTTGTGGGCAGAACCGAAAAAACTTGTGGGAGCAAGGAGGCCTATAAACCTGATTCCGTTACACCAGCTCTGTCAGGAGGAATGGGCCAAAATGCACCCAACTCTTTGTGGGAAGCTTGTGGAAGGCTACCCGAAATGTTTTACCCAGGTTAAACAATTTAATGGAAATGCTACCAAATACTAATTGAGTGTATGTAAACTTCTGACCCACTGGGAATGTGAAGAAAGAAACGAAAGCTGAAATAAATCATTCTCTCTACTATTATTCTGACATTTCACATTCATAAAATAAAATGGTGATCCTAACTGACCTAAAACAGGGAAATTTTACTCGGATGAAAAGTCAGGAATTGTGAAAAACGAATGTAAACTTCTGACTTCAACTGTATGTTGTGAAATGTATTGTAATGTTTTTTAAATTGTATATAACTGCCTTAATTTTGCCAGACCCCAGAAAGAGTAGATGCTAATGGGGATCCATTATAAATACAAACACTGTCTGTTTTCTCTCTCCACATATCACTGGCTCTCTTATACACCGGACACACACATGTGCACACACACATACACAAACACACACACACACACACATCTGACACTGCCTCCCTCTCTCTTTGTGTCTCTTAATCTATTCCCAACACTGTCTATCTTTCTCCTTCTGACAATGCATCCACCCGCCCCCTCCTCTTTTTTTCTTTCTTAAATGGCCTGTCTCTTTATTTTTCTCTCAGGGTATCTGGGTAGAAGACAGATTGACAGGTATAATCCGTGGGTGGATATATTCAGTACTTTTTTGCAACTTTTTAGCAGTCACTCTGAATTTACATAGATAATTTGAGACGTTTGTAACAGAACTGAAGATTAACATTCATTGAAGTATTACTTTAAGAAGCTACACTTGAGGTGGGGCTCTGGGAAAATCTGGGTCAGTCCCTCTTAGTACAACATTCTCAAACCAACCTGTCTCAACCAAAATAAAAATAAACATAGCAGCCATCTGTCATTAACAAAATAATTTCCATATTTGAGAAAACATCTACAGTACCAGTCAAAAGTTCGGACACACCTACACATTCCAGGGTTTTTCTTTATTTTTACTAGTATCAAATTTGTAGAATAATAGTAAAGACATCAAAACTATGAAATAACACATATGAAATCATGTAGTAATCAAAAAAGTGTTAGGTAGCTATCCTTTGTCTTGATGACAGTTTTGCACACTATTGGCGTTCTCTCAACCAGCTTCATGAGGTAGTCACCTGGAATTGCATTTCAATTAACATTTGTGCCTTGTTAAAAGTTAATTTGTGGAATTTCAAATAAGTTCAAAATAAAGGAAGAGAAATGACAGTCCATCATTACTTTAAGACACGAAGGTCAGTAAATCCGGAAAAATTCAAGTTTCTTGAATTTTTTCGGATTAAACTGGCTTTCATTAGGAACGCCAGAGGAAAGGAAGACCCAGACTTCCCTCTGCTGCAGAGGATAAGTTCATTAGAATTACCAGCCTCAGATATTGCAGCCCAAATAAATGCTTCAGTGTTCAAGTAACAGACACATCTCAACATCAACTGTTCAGAGGAGAATGTGTGAATCAGGCCTTCATGGTCGAATTGCTACATAAAAAACACCACAAAAGGACACCAATAAGATGAAGAGACTTGCTTGAGCCAAGAAACAAGAACAATGGACATTAGACAGTGGAAATCTGTCCTTTGGTCTGATGAGTCCAAATTTTAGAATTTTGGTTCCAACCGCTGTGTCTTTGTGAGAATCAGAGTAGGTGAACGGTTGATGATCTCTGCATGTGTGGTTCCCACCGTGAAGCATGGAGGAGGAGGTGTGATGGTGTGGGGGTGCTTTGCTGGTGACACTGTCAGTGATTTATTTTGAATTCATGGCACACTTAACCAGCATGGCTACCACAGTAGTGGGACTATCATTTGTTTTTCATCAGGACAATTTTTTATTTATTTATTTTTATTTTTCCGTTATTTTACCAGGTAAGTTGACTGAGAACACGTTCTCATTTGCAGCAACGACCTGGGGAATAGTTACAGGGGAGAGGAGGGGGATGAATGAGCCAATTGTAAACAATGACCCAAAGCACACCTCCAGGCTGTGTAAGGGCTATTTGACCAAGAAGGAGTGTGATGGAGTGCTGCATCAGATGACTTGGCCTCCACAATCACCCGACCTCAAACCAATTGAGATGGTTTGGGATGAGTTGGACCGCAGAGTGAAGGAAACGCAGCCAAAAAGTGCTCAGCGTATGTGGGAACTCCTTCAAGACTGTTGGAAAAGCTTTCCAGGTGAAATTGGTTGAGAGAATGCCAAGAGTGTGCAAAGCTGTCATCAAGGCAAAGGGTGGCTAATTTGAAGAATCTAAAATCTAAAATATATTTTGATTTGTTTAACACTTTTTTGGTTACTACATGACTCCATAAGTGTTATTTCATAGTTTTGATGTATTCACTATTATTCTATAATGTAGGAAATAGTATAAATAACCATCTCTTGGGCAGTGGGCAGTATTTTTACCTCCGGATGAAAAGCGTGCCCAAATTAAACTGCCTGTTACTCAGGCCCAGAAGCTAGGATATGCATATAATTAGTAGATTTGGATAGAAAACACTCTAAAGTGTCCAAAACGGTTAAAATAATGTCTGTGAGTATAACAGAACTGATATGGCAGGCAAAAACCAGAGGAAAATCCAACCAGTAAGTACTATTATTTTGAAAGGCTGTTTTCCATTGAAAGCCTATCCACCATACAAAGACTTAGGACCCAGTTCACGAGCTCTATGGCTTCCTCTACATGTGACCAGTCTTTAGGCATTGTTTCAGGCTTTTACTCTGAAAATAAGGGAGATACAGCACTTTCAATGAGAGAACAGTGGAAATTTCCAGACATGAGCCAAGCGCGTGATCGGGAGCGCGCCTTTCTTGTTTCTCCTTTTCTATTGACGAAGCTTTTGTCCGGTTAAAATGTTATTGATTATTTATGACAAAAACAACCTGAGGATTGATTTTAAACATCGTTTGACATGTTTCTAAGAACTTTTATTGTACTTTAAAAAAACTTTTTGTCTGGATTTAGTGCCCACGCATTGTGCATTCGGATTACTGGACTAAACGCGCGAACGAAAAGGAGCTTTTTGGTCATAAAGAGGGACATTATCAAACAAAACAAACATTTATTGTCTAACATGGAGACCTGGAAGTGCCACCAGATCAAGATCATCAAAGGTAAGTGATTAATTTTAATGCTGTTACGGATACAAGTGTTCTGTGTGTATCCTGTGTGTATTTCTTTTCTCTCCTTCTCCCCTACTCACAGGTGACAATAATCATTCCCCAATCAGTCATCAATCAGTCGCTAATCGGAAGACACCCACTCCTTTTCCCTTACCCAATCACAGTCCCTTTCCCTTGGTTTAAAACCCCTGTCAGTTGTTTTCTCCCCAGCTCAATCTCTTTTGTAAATGCCTTCTGTCTGTAGATGGCTTGTGTGTTTTGCATCTACACGTCACTTTGTCCCCACCTGTGAGTATTGTTTTGGTTATGGTGTTTGAGTGTTTGTTTGATGGTGGGAAAAGGGGGTAACCAGACAAGTCGCCCTTGGGCATACACTACCCGTAGGTAAACTTTGTTATATAAACACTAGTTAGAACTGGGCGGACCACCCCCTGTATTTTTGGTTAGTTAGTTAGCTGTTTGTGAAGTAGGCTAGTCTAGCTTAGGGGTGTTTTTGGCTTATTCTTTCATTCCTTGGGTCCCGCTCAGCCCCTTTTCCTGCTCCCCCCATTACCGTGTGTTTTTAAATAAACCTTGAGTGTTTGACGGTAGTAATTTAGTTGTCTGTGGTTATTTTTGTTCTCACTTACGTTGTCACTATAATAATTTGCATGAGTTGTGTTACGGGTCCCATTAGCATCCCCCCTAGATTGTCGGGCCAAAGGGATTCGTAACAAATGCTATTTCTGACTTTTGTGACACCTTTCCTTGGCTGGAAAATGGCTGTATTGTTTTCTGTGGCTAGGCGCTGACCTAACATAATCGCAAAGTGTGCTTTCGCCGTGAAGCCTTTTTGAAATCTGATACAGCGGTTGCATTAAGGAGAGGTTTATCTTTATTCGTATGTTTAACACTTGTATCTTTTATCAATGTTTATGATGAGTATTTCTGTAATTTGATGTGGCTCTTTGCACATTCACCGGATGTTTGTTTGAGACAATGCATTTCTGAACATAACACACCAATTTCAAATGAGGTTTTTGGACATAAAGAATAACTTTATCGAACAAAACACACATTTAATGTGTAACATGAAGTCCTGTGAGTGCCATCTGATGAAGATCATCAAATGTTAGTGATTAATTTAATCGTTATTTCTGACTTTTGTTAGCCCTCTCCTTGGCTGGAAAATGGCTGTATGGTTTTCTGTGACTAGGCGCTGACGTAACATAATCGTTTGGTGTGCTTTCGCCGTAAAGCCTATTTGAAATCGGACACTGTGGTTGGATTTACAAGAAGTTTATCTTTAAAGTGGTTTGTAATACTTGTATGTTTGACGAATTTCAATTATGGGATTTCTGTTGTTTTGAATTTGGCGCCCTGCAATTTCACTTGCTGTTGTCGAGGTGGGACGCTAGCGTTGTACCAGAGAGTATAAAGAAAAACCCTTGAATTAGTAGGTGTGTCCAAACTTGTGACTGGTACTGTATACATATTTTCCATGTGGGTAAACACTACGACTCTCGACTATCATCCGTGCCATGTGTTTGTTCCTATTCCTGTTCGCGTGTTCTATTCCTGCTACACTCTGTGCTGTGCTGTGCTGTGAGTCTCAGGATGCATGCAATTTCAGGCCTATAAATAGCCCAGCCATGCTGTGTTATACTGCTGCTACACTGCTATGCTCCAGAATCTTCTAACCTCCCCTGCCTCTCTAGCCCCATGCTGCTGGATCCTGGAGGTTATACTTTTATTGGGTGCACAGAACTTCGTTGAGGTATCGCAGCCAATCAGAGGGCCCAAAATATCTCCCCCTGGCACCAGAGCAAAGGCCTTCGCCAATCAGAAACAATAAAACAATAAGACAAGCGCAGCCAAGTCCTATGACAGGAGACTGGTATCAGCCCGGCAAGTCAACACAGAATTATAGTGAAGAATATAATGCTGTGAAGAATAGATTCCTAATATGGACACCAAACATTAAAAAGCTCTGTGTATTATTTCATAAAAACTGAAATCAATGGATTTAACCTAAATCAGTGCCATTCTAGACACAGAAATCAGACTTTACCCTCTTGATCCCATTTAGGGCACCTTATGGGTTGCCTTGCCGTGCGTTACCGTGTGGCTTGCCTTGCATGCCAGTATGTGGTTGATGGTGAAGAGGTCCTCATGAGAGTTTACTATAATCTGTGGCGCACTTGCTCTATAATCTGGTTCAATCTGCGACATCCACAGCAACGTTTATTTATTTATTTTTATTTCACCTTTATTTAACCAGGTAGGCTAGTTGAGAACAAGTTCTCATTTGCAACTGCGACCTGGCCAAGATAAAGCATAGCAGTGTGAACAGACAACACAGAGTTACACATGGAGTAAACAATAAACAAGTCAATAACATGGTAGAAAAAAAGAGAATCTATATACAATGTGTGCAAAAGGCATGAGGTAGGCAATAAATCGAATAATTACAATTTAGCAGATTAACACTGGAGTGATAAATCATCAGATGATCATGTGCAAGAAGAGATACTGGTGTGCAAAAGAGCAGAAAAGTAAATAAATAAAAGCAGTATGGGGGGTGAGGTAGGTAAATTGGGTGGGTAGTTTACAGATGGACTATGTACAGCTGCAGCGATCGGTTAGCTGCTCGGATAGCAGATTTTTAAAGTTGTTGAGGGAGGATTTGGATTTGGGTAAAGGAGAAGCTGGGGAGGCTTGGGCGAGTAGCAGCGGGGGGGGCGGGGCTGTTGGCCAAGGTTGGAGTCGCCAGGAGGAAGGCATGGCCAGCCATTGAGAAATGCTTGTTGAAGTCTTCGATTATCACGGATTTATCGGTGGTGACCGTGTTACCTAGCCTCAGTGCAGTGGGCAGCTGGGAGGAGGTGCTCTTGTTCTCCATGGACTTTACAGTATCCCAGAACTTTTTGGAGTTAGAGCTACAGGATGCGAATTTCTGCTTGAAAAAGCTGGCCTTTGCTTTCCTGACTGACTGCGTGTATTGGTTCCTGACTTCCCTGAACAGTTGCATATCGCGGGGGCTCTTCGATGCTATTGCAGTTCGCCACAGGATGTTTTTGTGCTGGTCGAGGGCAGTCAGGTCTGGAGTGAACCAAGGGCTATATCTGTTCTTGGTTCTGCATTTTTTGAACGGAGCATGCTTGTCTAATATGGTGAGGAAGTAACATTTAAAGAATGACCAGGCATCCTCAACTGACGGGATGAGGTCAATATCCTTCCAGGGTACCCGGGCCAGGTCGATTAGAAAGGCCTGCTCGCAGAAGTGTTTTAGGGAGCGTTTGACAGTGATGAGGGGTGGTCGTTTGACCGCGGACCCGTGGCGGATACAGGCAATGAGGCAGTGATCGCTGAGATCTTGATTGAAGACAGCAGAGGTGTATTTGGAGGGCAGGTTGGTCAGGATAATGTCTATTAGGGTGCCCATGTTTACGGATTTAGGGTTGTACCTGGTGGGTTCCTTGATGATTTGTGTGAGATTGAGGGCATCAAGCTTGGATTGTAGGACTGCCGGGGTGTTAAGCATATCCCAGTTTAGGTCACCTAACAGAACAAACTCTGAAGCTAGATGGGGAGCGATCAATTCACAGATGGTGTCCAGGGCACAGCTGGGAGCTGAGGGGGGTCGGTAGCAGGCGGCAACAGTGAGAGACTTATTTCTGGAGAGATTAATTTTTAAAATTAGAAGTTCGAACTGTTTGGGCATAGACCTGGAAAGTATGACAGAACTTTGCAGGCTATCTCTGCAGTAGATTGCAACTCCTCCCCCTTTGGCAGTTCTATCTTGACGGAAAGTGTTATAGTTGGGTATGGAAATCTCAGAATTTTTGGTGGCCTTCCTAAGCCAGGATTCGGACACGGCAAGGACATCAGGATTGGCAGAGTGTGCTAAAGCGGTGAGTAAGGCAAACTTAGGGAGGAGGCTTCTGATGTTGACATGCATGAGGCCAAGGCTTTTTCGATCACAGAAGTCAACAAATGAGGGTGACTGGGGACATGCAGGGCCTGGGTTTACCTCCACATCACCCGAGGAACAGAGGAGTAGTAGGATGAGGGTGCGGCTAAAGGCTATCAAAACTGGTCGCCTAGAGCGTTGGGGACAAAGAATAAAAGGAGCAGATTTATGGGCCGTGGTAGAATAGATTCTGGGCATAATGTGCAGACAGGGGTATGGAGGGGCGCAGGTACAGCGGAGGCAAGCCCAGGCACTGGGTGATGATAAGAGAGGTTGTATCTCTGGACATGCTGGTCTCAATGGGTGAGGTCACCGCATGTGTGGGGGGTGGGACCAAGGAGGTATCAGAGGTACGGAGAGTGGAACTACAGGGTCCATTGCAAACCAAAACAATGATAATGATAACTAGCCTGAACAACAGTATGCAAGGCATATTGATATTTGAGAGAGACATACAATAAGGCATAAAGTGATTGCAGGTCTTGATTGGGAGAGCTAGCTAAAACAACAGGTAAGATAACAGCAGCAATAACAGGGTGCTAGTCTAACACAGCAACAACAGGTAAAAATGGCGACGACTAGGCAGAGAGGGTCGGATTAACTACACACAGATCCTGAGTTAAAGCACAGAGCCGACAGATAAAACACAAATAAACAGAATGGAGTACCGTGAATTAATGGACAGTCAAGCATGCATCAGCTATGTAGCCAAGTGATCATAGTGTCCAGGGGGCAGCCGTAGATGGAGCAGGGAGGCCTCCACTAAGCTAGCACGCGGCGTTTAAAGTTAGTAGCCCGGGGGGTGGTCTGCTCAGACGGAGGGGGTCTGCTCAGACGTGGTCGTGTCGACAGAGAATCCAGAGAATCCAAGCCGAATGGCGAAAGAGAGGTTGTGAATTGTAGAATTGTGTTTGCTAACTGGTGCTAGCTTCGTGGCAGTGGCGCTAACTGCGCTAGCTGTGAGGATCAGAAGTAGTGGCTTAGGGATTACGGCAGGAATCCGGCGTTGTTGTCGAGAGACAGTCCGATGCTGGTAAATTGGTGAGTAATATCCAGGCTAATAACAGGGCTGGTGTCTGTGCAGAAGGTAAAAGCTATTAGCAGCGGCAAAAAAATGGCTAAATTAGCTTGTAGCTGATTTAGACCAGTTGTGATGGATTGGCAGGGCTCTGTGTCTGCAAAAAAAAGGTCCAGTCCAATTGGCAAAAGAGGTATTGTAGCCCAAGAATTCGCTGGTAGACCTCTTCGGCTAGCCGGCAGATGGGCCTAGCTCGAGGCTAGCTCAAGGCTAACTGGTGCTTGCTTCGGGACAGAGGTGTTAGCCAGTAGTAGCCACTCGGTTGCAGCTAGCTAGCTGTGATAATACGGTGTAATTGTCCAGAGCTTGCGTCAGGAATCCGGTGATGTGGTAGAGAAAAAGCAGTCCTATATGCTCTGGGTTGATATCGCGCTTGCAGACTGGCAGGTATTGGCCCGGTATTGAAGCTGGCTGTGTCCGAGTTAAGGGCGAAGACCGCAGCAGTGGCTAACTGACTACTAGCTAGTAGCTAGTTATCTGGCTAGCTTCAGATTGGGGTTACGGTTCTAAAGTATAAAAAAAAAATAGCAGGTCCGTACCACATTGGGTGAGGCGGAATGTATATTCAGTTCCTAGATGGAAAGTGAAATTAAAATATATACGAAATGTATACGAAAAATACGAATACTATTTACACGGGACAGACAGGACAAAGACACATCCGACTGCTACGCCATCTTGGATTATCATGAAGGTAGGATCATAAAGGTCCTATCTAACAGGATTCCAGGATTCCAAGTGGGGATTAATAATCTCATTGAGAACTGGTTTGGAACGTGTTTTTAAATTGAGTACTTCAGTTGCTTTTTTATTCTTAGTTTGCATGTGTGTGGGGGGGATGAGTGTGTGAGATTGAGGGAGTCTTTCTGTGTGTGTGTGTGTGCCCGTGCTTGTGATCTGCATCATGACAGGTTTATGGGAGAGGCAGTGTGTCACAGAAGTTCTAGGCTCATGCTAATTCTCCTTGCTGGACACATACTCCTAACACTGCTGACAGTGCCCATGCACAAACACCACCCGCTGATTTGACCTCCTCCATGCACCCTCAATCCCACAATCCCACAGCACACACTGTCTGCTGTCTCTCTCCACATCTCGCTGGCTCTCTGATACATCCGGGCACACACACTAGTGCTGAGCGATTAGTATTTTTTTTTAATCGGTTCGGTTTCGGTTCGATGTTGAAAAAATTATCACAGTTTTTGATTATGATTTTTACACAGTACAGTAGATGCAATATGCATTATGTGGATTGAATGCTGTAAACAACACAGAATATTTTTTTAAATAAAATCACATGATGGTAGTGACTGCCCATTACTGCTTCTCACTTATTAACCATAATGTATTCACGTTAATTGACTTTAATAAAATATTTGTATTATTTAATGACTTCCCATTTTTAACCATTTAATGTGTCTGAAGGTAGAACTCTGCAAACCCGGCAGGCCCAGAGAGAAAATTAAATGCAGCTATAGGCCTACTGCCGACCAATCAGATAGCTCAGATTACTGTGTTTGCACAGTTTCATCGAGCCATAGACTGTAAAAACAAGCCTCGAGCGGACAGCAAAGTTGATACAGTGAGATTTCAAAACGTTTAAAACCCTGACTAGAGAGAGACTCATTTAATACAACAAAGAGCTGTCAATAGTTTCTTCAACACTTTTATAGAGTGCCTTCGGAAAGTATTCAGACCTCTTGACTTTTTCCACATTTTGATAAGTTACAGAGTAATTCTGAAATGGATGAAAAAAGAAATCACAATCTACACGCAATACACCATAATGACAAAGCAAAAACTTTAGAGATTTGTGGACATTTTTAAACAATAAAAATACCTTATTTACATACGTATTTGGTATGAGACTCGAAATTGAGCTCAGGTGCATCCTGTTTCCACTAATCATCCTTGAGATGTTTCTACAACTTGATTGGATAATACCTGTGTTAAATTCAATTGATTCGACATGATTTGGAAAGGCACACACCTGGCTATATGAGGTCTCACAGTTGACAGTGTGTTGACAGTGTATGTCCGAGCAAAACCAAGCCATGTGTCACGAATCCCGCTTCCTGAGTCTGTTTTTGCCTGTGTTCTGTCCTGGAGTGTTTTTCCGGTGTCCTGGAACGCACCCTGTCTGGTTGCCGGGCGACGTAGTTAGTTGGGAGATCTGATTACCCGCACCTGTATCCCATCAGCTATCTGCACACCTGGTCCTGATCATCACCCCTCCACTTCATAAGCTCTGACCTGACATCCATTCCCTGCCGGATCGTTAGCCATGAACAGTATGTTGTGCCAGCGTATCAGCCTCCAGTTTGATAGAGTTTGTTTTGTTGTTTTGTACGTCTTGCTTGTCTTGAACTTACCTCCGTTTGTTCTGTCTACAGTCATTCACCCGGAACACTCATCCCGTCCCTACCTGGTCGTCGGTGGCTTCTGTTACTCCCTTGGATCTGCCTATTCACTCCCATCAACTCACCTCCGCTGTCCGCTCCGCCACCTGGATCTTTCTACCTCTACGTTTAAACTTGTAAATAAATACTCACCTTCGTCCTACTCTCCTTGTCCTGTTTGACTTTAGAAAACCGTGACACCATGAGGTTCAAGGAATTGTCCATAGAGCTTCCAACCTGACAGAGCTTGAGAGGATCTGTAGAGAAGAGTGGGAGAAACTCCCCAAACACAGGTGTGCTAAGCTTGTAGCATCATACCCAAGAGACTCGATGCTGTAATCACTTTTAAAGGTCCTTCAACAAAGTACTGACTAAATAGTCTGAATACTTATGTAAATGTGATAAATATTTTTTTTCATATATAAATTTGCTAAAATGTCTAAAAAACAGTTTTTGCTTTGTCGTTATGTGGTATTGTGTGTAGATATATTTTTTTTAATCCATTTTAGAATAAGGTTGTAATGTAACAAAATGTGGAAAAAGTCAAGGGGTCTGAATACTTTCCAAAGCCACTGTAAATCATAGAATGCATGTTCTCCCTACTTGCACTCATGCTACAACCAGCACTGGAGATGCAATGAATGAGTATAACGAAGTGTTTCAATAAGCTTGCGTTGTTATTATTAGTAGCATGTCTCTTTATTAGTATCGAGGAATATTTCACTTTCTCTGGTCGTAGGTGTAACAACATGATGCACCACATCAGCTGGACTGATGACTGTGTCCCCTTTTCTCAGCGCAAGGAGGGAGAGCAGAGGAACGGTGACAGGTGAGAGGCAGTCTCCTTTCCTCCCTACCCTCCGACCATCAGATGCATGCCATCAGTCCAGTAAAATAAAGAAGGCAAATTATTATGCTCACTCCGCCGTGTCTCACAACGAATACAACAAATAATCTATTACCATTGTGATCATATACATTTAAAAAATATATATAATTTCTAAATGGTCTGAGAAGAACACCATTGGAAGGGCAATTCAACCAAAGCCAACATAGGCCTATAGCCTACTGCACAAACCTCATTGTTTACAGAACAGTTTTGAATCCTGAAGAGTCTATTGACACCCCCTTCAAGTAACATAATTTAAAAAAAATGCCCGTCAGAATGTCAATTTAAGCTAGAGATATCAGTTTTTTTGCATGGGCTGCGTTTCAATCCACATCTGCCAATGTCGGCCTTCCGCAACTGCGGTGGAAGGTGGCCGATATACAGCTATGTTTGTCAGAGAATGAGACGTCCCGAAAATTGATCTTCTTGCGAAAACAGTAGCGTACGAACGGTTTGGCCTTCAAACTAGTATGACAACTATGTGGAAAGGGGAGACTCTCACATACACACTGGTAATCTCAGTTTTTTTTTCTCACAAGTGTCACGGGACTCGTCTGAAGGTAACCCATACACAATACAGTTGAAGTCGGA
Source organism: Salvelinus alpinus (assembly GCF_045679555.1). Taxonomy (NCBI): domain Eukaryota; kingdom Metazoa; phylum Chordata; class Actinopteri; order Salmoniformes; family Salmonidae; genus Salvelinus; species Salvelinus alpinus. The sequence goes on from NC_092107.1 coordinate 23,009,201, forward strand.
AGTTTACATACACTTAGGTTGGAGTCATTCAATTTCGTTTTTCAACAACTCCACAAATTTCTTGTTAACAAACTATAGTTTTGGCAAGTTGGTTAGGACATCTACTTTGTGCATAACACAAGTAATTTTTCCAACAATTGTTGACAGACAGATTATTTCACTTCTAATTCACTGTATCACAATTCCAGTGGGTCAGATTTTACATACGCTAAAATAACTGTGCCTTTAAACAGTTTGGAAAATTCCAGAAAATTATGTAATGGCTTTAGAAGCTTCTGATAGGCTAATTGACATCATTTGAGTCCATTGGAGGTGTACCTGTGGATGTATTTCAAGGCCTACCTTCAAACTCAGTGCCTCTTTGCTTGACATCATGGGAAAATCAAAAGAAATCAGCCAAGACCTCAGAAAAAAATTGTAGACCTCCACAAGTCTGGTTCATCCTTGGGAGAAATTTCCAAACACCTGAAGGTTCCACGTTCATCTGTACAAGCAATAGTTTGCAAGTATAAATAACATGGGACCACGCAGCCATCATACCGCTCAGGAAGAAGACGTGTTCTGTCTCCTAGAGATGAATGTACTTTGTTGTAAAAAGTGCAAATCAATCCCAGAACAACAGCAAAGGACCATGTGAAGAAGCTGTAGGAAACGGGTATAAAAATATCTATATCCACAGTAAAACGAGTCCTATATCGACATAACCTGAAAGGCCGCTCAGCAAGGAAGAAGCCACTGCTCCAAAACCGACATAAAAAAAGCCAGACTACAGTTTGCAACTGCACATGGGGACAAAGATCGTACTTTTTGGAGAAATGTCCTCTGGTCTGATGAAACAAAAATAGAACTGTGTGGCCATCGTTATGTTTTGGAGGAAAAAGGAGGAGGCTTGCAAGCCGAAGAACACCATCCCAACTGTGCAGCACGGGGGTGGCAGCATCATGTTGTGGGGGTGCTTTGCTGCAGCAGGGACTGGTGCACTTCACAAAATAGATGGCATCATGAATAAGGAAAATGATGTGGCTATATTGAAGAAACATCAGTCGTGAAGTTAAAGCTTGGACGTAAATGGGCCTTCCAAGTGGACAATGACCACAAGCACACTTCCAAAGTTGTGGCAAAATGGCTTAAGGACAACAAAGTCAAGGTATTGGAGTGGCCATCACAAAGCCCCTGACCTCAATCCCATAGAAAATGTGTGGGCAGAACTGAAAAAGCTTGTGGGAGCAAGGAGGCCTACAAACCTGATTCAGTTACACCAGCGCTGTCAGGAGGAATGGGCCAAAATTCACCCAACTTTTTGTGGGAAGCTTGTGGAAGGCTACCCAACACGTTTGACCCAAGTTTAACAATTTAAAGGCAATGCTACCAAATACTAATTGAGTGTATGTAAACTTCTGACATACTGGGAATGTGATGAAAGAAATAAAAGCTGAAATAAATCATTCTCTACTATTATTCTGACATTTCACATTCTTAAAAAAAAAGTGGGGATCCTAACTGACCTAAGACAGGGAATTTTTACTCGGATTAAATGTCAGGAATTGTGAAACTGAGCTTTAATGTATTTGGCTAAGGTGTATGTAAACTTCCGACTTTAACTGTATTTCCTGAGCTTTCTTATCTCCTAGATACAGAACAGACACTTCAAAACCTTATTCCTGATTATTTATTTTACTTTTTTGCCAGTTATGACTGTTTTTCAATGGGTTTCTATGGGCTATAGTAGTAGATGCAAAATGTATTTGATTAAATAACGACTTAGACTTTTTTTTATATAAGTTAATGTTGCATAGGCTTTTGTTTTTTAAAACATGTTTTAAAAATATATATTTTAGGTAACCAGTGACTAAGATCATGTATTTTCAGGTAGAGATACTGTACCTCGCAAAGCAACTGCTTTCTTTCCCTCTTGTGCGTTCTCTCTTCTCTCCCTGACAAGTAAGGAAAGGAAAGGGGGATACCTAGTCAGTTGTACAACTGAATGCCTTCAAATGAAATGTGTCTTCCGCATTTAACCCAACCCTTCTGAATCAGAGAGGTGCGGGGGACTGCCATAATCAACATCCAAGTCTTCGGCACCCGGAGAACAGTGGGTTAACTGCCTTGCTCAGGTGCAGAATGACATATTGTTACCTTGTCAGCTCTGGGATTCAATCCAGCAACCATTTGGTTACTGGCCCAATGCTCTAACCACTAGGCTACCTGACACACCAAAGCGGGTGAGCAATGCATTATGGTCATTGTAGTTTATTGCCACGTGCTCTGCACTAAACTATGTCGAATATTGGTTTGTTGGAAACCACAACTCCCTACTATATCGCACAGTTCTGGCTTGTTCTGACTCATCTCTACAGGACCATGCCTCAGGACTGCCTCAGGTTTACCTGGCCTGATGTCTCCTGGCTGTCCCCAGTCCACCTGGCCATGCTGCTGATCCAGTTTCTGCTGTTTTGCCTGTGGCTATGGAACCCTGACCTGTTCACCAGACATGCTATCTTGTCCCAGACGCGCTGTTTTTTCGACCGACCCTCCCTCCCTCCCTCCCTCCCTCTCTCTATCTCTACCACACCTGCTGTCTCAACCTCTCAATGCTCGGCTATGAAAAGCCATTTACTCCTGAGGTGCTGATCTGTTGTACCCTCTACAATCACCGTGATTATTATTTGACCCTGCTGGTCATCTATGAATGTTTGAATGTCTTGAAAACACCTCTGACACTGGCCCCTATCTCTTTGTGTATTTTCCTCTATTCCCAACACTGTTTCTCTATATTTCTCCCTCTGACACTGCCTCTCTCTCTCACTCTTTTTTCTCTCTGACATGGCCTGTCTCTCTCTATGTATCTCTCATGGTCTCTGGTCAGGAGACAGATAATCCATGTGTGAATTTATTCAATACCTTTTAGCAACTTTTTATCAGTCTGAATTTACATAGATAATTTGAGACAATTTATCCCTCATGCACAAAATACTGTATGTGCCAATACCTAATCATAGGCACTCACATTCAGCGGACTCCTTGACCTTCCTCCCTCCCGATCCCTTCTTTAGCATATTCCGTCCACCGGTAAACAGGTTGGTGAGTTCATCCAGAGGGCTTGTAGGGGTGCGGGAACGCGACACATTCTGCATGGAGCTGTGGGCCGAAGAAGAGTTACTCAGTTTGCCTCCCCCTTCCTTACCAACCGAGCTCTTGGCGACATGCGCAACGGAGGAGGTGGATCGAGGCATGCTGCCGCCTAGCTTCAGGGCGTCATAAGGTGGTGGGCGCTTGAGGCTGAGCGGTGTGATCGAGCGGCCCATGCTTACAGGTGAGGGACATGCGGAATGGCTTCTGGGATACCCATGGGCCGACGCCGATGCCTTGTAGAGAGTGGAGGGCATGGGAGGGGCAGAGGAGCGACCAGACGCAGTGATAGTGTGGGTGAATTGGTGATCCCGCTCTACCCGCTCTCTATCCTTCTCCCGTTCTCGTTTCCTGTCTCTCTCTCTCTCCCCCTTGCGGTGGTGGGGGGAGGAGGAGGGGGGAGGAGCCTCAGAGGTCGTGGGTGAGGCACCCCCCCCGGGCTTGTTGGTGTACCCAGTGGCAACATTCTCCAGCATGGGCAGCTTTGTGACGTCCAGCGGGGTGAGGGGTGATTCATCCGAGTTAGGCGAGCACTGGGCAGGCGCTGGCGGAAAGACCAGCAAGGGCGGCCGGTGGGTGAGCAGGTTGGGGAAGGGGGCGGGGATGTCACAGAGGGACCCCCGGGGGGTGGTGTGGGAGGAGGAGGAACGACCCTGCTCCATGTCCTGTTCCCACTTAGCATCCTGGAGCATGTCGTCGAACATGGGGTATTTCATTTCCTCATAGACCGACTCACTCTGGTCCTCGTCCTCCAGGAGGCGTTGCTTCAGGTCCCTATGAATGTTACCCACCATCTCGATGTAGACAGGCTCGTCCTCATCCTCCGTGTCTGGGGCTGGGCTTGGGCTCTGGCTCTGCGATGAGGACTTTTCCCTCCTTCCTTCCTTCCTGTTGCCATGATTCTGGATGTAGGACTCATCAAAGGAGGTACTCAGCTGCGTGTTAGGGTTCCTCTTTGGCTTGGGAGGAGGGATCCGCTTGTACTCCTCACTGAACGGTCGCGACTTGGACCCTGCACGGGGGACAGACAGACAGCAGCGTTAAAACAGGTCATCAGCAGATGGCCATGATACAAAGGACAATAGTGGCAGAATTGTTTAAGTTTAAGATCACTTTATTGGTCCAGCCAAATTTGACTTATGCTTTTTTAGCCTTCTGAAAGACACAGATACATAAACATACATATACATGGAGAGGTGCAGGGGACTGCCTCACTGTATTTTGTTCCCCCACTTGCAAGTACATGGGTATTTGTTTCTTCAGAGTTAGGGTTAGCATTAGGATCAAGGTTAGGGGTAGAGTTGACATTCCAAGCCGGGCCTCCAGCTCGGGCTTGTCTGGCTGTGTACATAAAATAAAAAAATGAAATGCAGCACCTTGTCTCTCTCCTCCTCTCTGTCAATGAGCAGGACAGGCAGTGCAGCCAGCAACAGTGTGTATCCCGTTGTCCATGTTGCTGACGCTATACCCAATTACAGTCATTTTATTCATTGTTTTACTTGTTGTTTCTCTTACTGAAAAGTTCTGTTAATGAAATCCCTCATTTGTTTCGACAGCAAAACCATTTCCCTTCAACCGTTACCATGCTCTATTCATGTGGCACTTGCATGTAGTGCATGCACCGTGCATGTAGGGCATGACCGATAAGGTAGGGCCGGACCATAGGACAGCCACTCATAATTGCATTAATAAATTGGTTATAACCTCAGAAAACTGTTATAACACAGCAAAATGGATGCGAAGGATGTGAAGAAGGGTCTTGCCACAGGCGAATGTATATTGGTTGCTCAGGAGGGAAAGGGGAAGTCTGATCTCTGGAAAACATTTGACCTGGTTGTTAAACCACTGGCGAATCCTCTGGCATTGAAAAATGCAAAGGTTGCGGGGCATTTTTAAAGTATGACAGCAAGACAACTGGTACGTCTTCTCTGTAGTGCCATTTTAACAGATGCCCTGGTGCAACGGCCTCTTCCCCAGGCCAAACCTCTATGTCTGCATTTGTTAACAAAAACGTAACTGTGCCACTTAAAGTAAAGCAGTCGGTACCTGACAAATCCGTCAGTTTTTGCTGTAAGGATGTTTGATCCTGTACTGTAGAAGGGACAGGCTTTGACGAGCTCGCCCAAAAGCTTATTGATGTGCTGGCTACTTACGGGGAGGTGCATGCTACCTCTGTTCTGCCCCTCCACCAGACTGTCTCCGCCAGATGTCTGAGCCTGGCAGACGAAAAGAGAGAAACCCTGACAGAGAAAACAAACACCCTGACATACGGACTGATGACTATCGGCAGCTTAGTTATCTGACGATAATATGCCGTTATACTACTGCTGATTTCCAGATTTCCAACCTGACCCACAGCACAGTTTCCAGCAGAAGATGCCAAAACCGGGGGAAATAGTGAAGCTGCTAGTGACCAAATTTGGCCTCAACGCTACGTCATTTTAAGCAAAATTGTTTGGGTAACTGACCAGGGCTCCAACATCGTTCTAGCCCTTCGGCCATATCAGAGACTGGACTGCCGGGAACCAAGTTCTATATGCGGTGCTGTGACATGGCCTTGAGGGAGCAGCACTGGCCATCGATGCACCTGACGTTGCTGAAACGCTCACCGCAGTAAAGTTACTTGTCAGGTAGGCTACTTATGACATGATGATATAAGCAAAATAAATACAATGCAGTATGTTATCCTAATTATTTTGCTTTATATAAACATGTAATACCTTTAGCAACAGTGCATTTAGGAATATAATGAATATAGCCAATATAATAATAATAATAATAATGTAGACCTAATGCATTCATATAGCTTTCCATCGGCATCTTATTTGCCATGCAACGGGTTTGAAAGTTTATGATGTGCTTATGAGCAACCACTCTCTACAGCTATGTCAAGCAGTCTGGACTGGCTGCGCAACTCTCAAAGATCCAGCTGCAGATGGGAGACACAAGGTTTAGTACGGTGTACCCGACCCTCAACTCTGTTCAGGACATGTACAATGAAGTGCACGAGAAGCTGGAGGCCCGCAGAAAGAGGCCCTCAGAGAGAGAGGCAAAATAATGACCTGCAAATTTAACCAGTTGAGGATGCTGCCCGCCCAAGACAGGCAAGATGTCTTTGACCATGTGCGCAAACTTTTACAATCCATGGCCGTGCCACCATCAGAGGAGCCTACAGAATACGAAGCGTCTGTGCCACAACCCGCCAAGAGAAGAGAGTTGGACTTTTCAGAGTGGGAAAAAAGAAGATGATGACGACGTGACAAGATACACAACAGAGGCCTGTGATGGCAGACAAAAGAGATATGTTTGGCTGGGGGAAGTCCAAAAGAGCACAGTATATTCACGGCTAGCCAAGTTGGCGAGAAGTGTGATTTGCGTCCCGGGCCAGCAGCAGCAGTGAATGAGTATCCGACGCGGCAAGCTGGACCATAGACAAAAGGAGAACCATGCCTGAACCCTCCACCGTGGAAGTGATCCTTTTTCTTAACAATAATATGCAGGATTTATGTGAGTAAACAACTAATTGGAACTTTGAAATTAAAATGAAATGCATTTGGCCTACAGTAGCTATTGGTATCCCAATTATTCTGACATTTCCAATAAGTTGCCTAGCCTATTCAATTATGAATGAACTATCCATTCTATTTTATTTCAACTTGCCAGCGGCAGGAAGGGACTTTCTTTGTCCCTATAACCACCAGCAATCCCTGGGACTCGTGGCGGGCCTCCCTGGATCTGTCCAAAGATATGTGTTCTTCTGTTAGCCTAATAACAGCGACAACATGTATAATACCAGTCAAAAGTTTGGACACCTTCTCATTCAATGTTTTTTCTTTATTTTTGCTACTTTCTACATTATAGAATAATAGTGAAGACATCAAAACTAGCACTTATGGAATCATGTAGTAACCAAAAAAGTGTTAAACAAATCAAAATATATTTTACATTTTAGATTCTTCAATGCCTTGATGACAGCTTTGCACACTCTTGGCATTTTCTCCAACAGTCTGGAAGGAGTTCCCACATATGCTGAGCACTTGTTGGATGCTTTTCCTTCACTCTGCGGTCCATCTCATCCCAAATCATCTCAATTGGGTTGAGGTCGGGTGATTGTGGAGGTCAGGTCATCTGATGCAGCACTCCATCACACTCCTTCTTGGTCAAATAGCCCTTACACAGCCTGGAGATTGTCGTGTTGAAAAACAAATGGTAGTCCCACTAAGCGCAAACCAGATGGGATGGCGCATTGCTGCAGAATGCTGTTGTAGCCATAATGTTTAAGAGTGCCTTGAATTCTAAATAAATCACTGACAATGTCACCAGCGAAGCACTCCCACACCATCACACCTCCTCCTCCATGCTTCACCTACTAGGCATCTCACAAAGACATGGCCGTTGGAACCAAAAATCGTACATTTGGACTCCACATTTGGACTCCACATTTGGACTCCACATTCCACTGGTCTAATGTCCATTGCACGTGTTTCTTGGCCCAAGCAAGTATTTTCTTCCCATTGGTGCCGTTTAGTACTGGTTTCTTTGCAGAAATTGGACAATGAAGGCCTGATTCACACAGTCTCCTCTGAACAGTTGATGTTGAGATGTGTCTGTTACTTGTGTGAAGCATTTATTTGGGCTGCAATTTATGAGGCTGGTAACTTTAATGAACTTATCTTCTGCAGCAGAGGTAACTCTGGGTCTTCCTTTCCTGTGGTGGTCCTCATGAGAGCCAGTTGCATCATAGCGCTTGATGGTTTTTGCGACTGCATTTGAAGAAACTTTCAAAGTTCTTGAAATATTCTGAATAGACTGACCTTTATGTCTTAAAGTAATGATGGACTATCGTTTCTCTTTGCTTATTTGAGCTGTTCTTGCCACAATATGGGCTTGGTCTTTTACCAAATAGGGCTACCTTCTGTATACCACCCCTACCTTGTCACAACACAACTGATTGGCTCAAAAGCATTAAGGAATTCCACAAATTAACTTTGAACAAGGCACACCTTTTAATTGAAATGCTTTCCAGATGACTACCTCATAAAGCTGGTTGAGAGAATACCCAGAGTTTGCAAAGCTGTCATCAAGGCAAAGGGTGGCTACTTTGAAGAATCTCTAATATAAAATATATTTTGATTTATTTAACACTTTTTTGGTTACTACATGATTCCATATGTGTTATTTCATAGTTTTGATGTCTTCACTTGTCACGTTTGTCATAAAGATCGGACCAAGGTGCAGCGTGGTATGCGTACATTCTTATTTTATTAAAGAAAGAACACTGGATGCTCACTTGAGCCCGGCAAGTGCGGGGCGCTAACACAGGACGCACTGGGCTGTGCAGACGCACCGGAGATACAGTATGCAGAGCCGGCGCAGGATATCCTGGCCCAAGGAGATGTACTGGAGACCAGGAGCGCTGAGCCGGCACCATCCGTCCTGGCTGGATGCCCATTTTAGCCCGGCAAATGCGAGGAGCTGGAATAGAGCGCACCGGGCTATGAATGCGAACTGGAGACACTGTGTGCATCTCTGCATAAGACGTGCCTGACCAGTTACAAGCTCCCCATGGTAAACACGAGGAGTTGGCTCAGTCAATCACTCTTTCACTTTGAGCCATGAGAGATTGACATGCATCTCATTAATGTTAGCTCTACGTGTACTTTTAAGTACCAGCCGTGCTGCCCTGTTCTGAGCCAACTGCAATTTTCCTAAGTCCCTCTTTGTGGCACCTTACCACATGACTGAACAGTAGTCCAGGTGCGACAAAACCAGGGCCTGTAGGACCTGCCTTGTTGATAGTGTTGTTAAGAAGGCAGAGCAGCACTTTTTTATGGACAGACTTCTCCCCATCTTGGCTACTGTTGTATCAATATGTTTTGACCATGACAGTTTAAAATCCAGGGTTACTCCAAGCAGTTTAGCCACCTCAATTTGCGCAAATTCCACATTATTCATTACGAGATGTAGTTGAGGTTTAGGGTTTAGTGAATGATTTGTCCCAAATACAATGCTTTAGGTTTTGGAAATATTTAGGACTAACTTATTCCTTGCTACCCATTCCAAAACTAACTGCAGCTCTTTGTTAAGTGTTGCAGTCATTTCAGTTGCTGTAGTAGCTGGCGTGTATAGTGTTGAGTCACCCGCATACATAGACACATTGGCCTTACTCAAAGCCAGTGTTATGTTGAGATTGCGTAATTTATGGATCTGTTGGGGCTGTATGCAAATTGGAGTGGGTCGAGGGTATCTGGGATTGTGGAGTTAATGTGTGCCATAAATAGCCTCTCAAAGCACTTTATGAATACAGAAGTGGCTGCTACAGGGCGGTAGTCATTGTGGCATGAAGCATTAGAGTTCTTGGGGACAGGAATGAGCGTGATCATCTTAAAACATGTGGGGATTACAAACTGGTACTAAGAAAGGTTGAAAATGATTGTGAATATGCCTGCCAACTGGTCATTGTGGGACTTGTACTTATTCCTGTCGGCGTAGCCTCAGGGTTGTCTACGATAGTTCTGTGTGGTAGCCCTGTTCTCAACCTCTGTGTTATTCCAGGGCTTTTGATTGGGGAAGCAGGGAACCCTCACTGTGGGGAAAATGTAGTCAATGCACTTTCTAATGAAGCCGGTGACAGAGGTGGTTAGCTCATCAATGCAATCGGGGAAGTCTCGAAACATATTACTATCAGTGCTAGCAAAGCAGTGCAAAGCAGTCCTGTAGCATAATCTCTAATTCCGGTGGCCATTTCTCAACAGAGCGAGTGCTTTCTGTATGTAAACAGGAAGCAGAAGTACGGAGTCATGATCGGATGTTCCGAATAGTGGACGAGGGAGGGCCTTGTATTCTTGCTTGTAGGTAGAATAGCAGTGGTCTAAGACTTTATCGTCCCTAGTGCCGTTGGAGATGTGTTGATGGAAGTTGGACATCACGTGTCTTAGTGACGCAGAATTAAAATCGGTGGCAACCAGAAAAGCAGCCTCTGGATACAGGTTTTCTTGCTTGTTTATAGCCTTGTACAGTTCGCTTGTTATTTTTTTAGTCCTGAGGTGGAATGTATACAGCAGTCATGATAACAGACGCAAACTCCCTCGGGAGGTAGAAGGGTCAGCGTTTGACCATCAGGTATTCCAAGACAGGTGAACACTTCCACCGCGCTGGAGTAAGCACACCAGTTGGTTTTGATGAAGAGGCAAACCTCCCCCCTCGATTTCCCAGACTCCACTGTCCTGTCCGCCCGGTGAATGGAGAATCCATCAAGTTGGAGAGCCATGTTTCAGAAAAGCAAAGAATATTGCAGTTTCGAGAGTCCCGTTGGTGGTAAATCCACGATTGGAAGTCATCCAGATAATTATCAAGTGACTGGCGAGTAGAATGGAGGGAAGAGGTGGCCTGTTTACCATTTGCCTTCATCTCACTAGGATCCACCCTCTTGCCTCTGTAACGCCGGAGTTTCCTCTTGGTAGCCCCAAAATTGGGTTGGAATTACAGAGAGCCCAGGGCAAATGAGTCGAAGTTGAAGCCAGAACTGGGGTAAGTAATTGCCAAGATGATGTTCAAAAGTTCTTGTCAATTGTAGGAAATAATAGCACCCACACAATAGAGCATTGATGGCCTCCTATTTCCTATAGGCTTTTTCCTGTGCACACACTGTTCCTACTACGCACAATCTCAAAAGCAAACAAACCTATCATCTTGAAATACTTCAGTACGCAAAAGAAGGCCTCTGGCTTGATATTTGCCATTTCCCTATACCCAAGGCTTTAAATTCCTACCACTAGAGCGCGAGCAGAGTTTGCCATTTAAGATGTTATTTGCATCTCTGGCAGGTAGCCCCCACTCAGAGGACCACTGTAAAACCTCATCAAGCAATCTAGCCATGGGTTCATTTGAAAGACAATATATATTTTTTGCATTATTAAGTCTTGATATATGCTACAGTCTATGATTCATACTCTCACTACAACACTGTCAATACTAGAGAAATGCACACTACGTACAGTAGGTGGTGGCACCTCTTAAACCCCACAGAAGAATCCGAAAAGCCCACACCAACAGGATGTTACCATCAACCATATCCTCCATTGAATGTAATAGCAGCAGAGATTCTCTTTGGAAGAATGACACATTTTGGAAAGAAAATACCACAGGTTTTTGGAACTAAAGAACAGTTAAATTGTTTGTATTTATCACCACTGAACATTTTGAAATACGGAACTACAGTTCTCAGACCCCTTGACTTTTTTGACATTTTGTCACGTTACAGCCTTATTCTAAAATTGATTAAAAAAAAAATTCGCCCTCATCAAGCTACACACAATAATACTCCATAATGACAAAGCAAAAACACGTTTTTAGACATTTTTGCAAAAAAAACATTTAAAAAATGAAATACATTTACATAAGTATTCAGACACTACTCAGTACTTTGTTGAAGCACCTTTGGCAGCAATTACATCCTTGAGTCTTCTTGGGAATGACGCTACAAGCTTGGCACACCTGTGTTTGGGGAGTCTGTCCCCTTCTTCTCTACAGATCATCTCAAGTTCTGGCTGGGCCACTCAATGACACTCAGAGACTTGTCCAGAAGCCACTCCTGCATTGTCTTAGCTGTGTGCTTGGGGTCATTGTCCTGTCCCCAGTCTGAGATCCTGAGTGCTCTGAAGCAGGTTTTCATCAAGGATCTCTCTGTACATTGCTCCGTTCATCTTCCCTAGATCCTGTCTAGTCTCCCAGTCCCTGTCACTAAAAACATTCCCACAGCATGATGCTGCCACCACCATGCATTAATGTAGAGATGGTGCTAGGTTTCCTCCAGACGTGACGCTTGTGCCTCGACACAATCCTGTCTCGGAGCTCTACGGGCAATTCCTTGGACCTCATGACTTGGTTTTTATTGTGACATGTACTGTCAACTCATGTCTGTGACATGCACTGTCAACCTTATATAGACAGGTGTGTGGGCTTGAGGTTGCTTCCTTGAGCACCCAGGTCGTCAGTCTAGGTAAGAAACTTTGGAAAGCACAGAGTGGAATGTTTACCTTTTCTAGGCCGGTGTTGCCCGGAGTTCGTTTGCATCTCCTGCCTCTCATCCCCAATCTGATTGCAGAGTCGAAGGAGCACAGCAAGAGGAGCATAGCAATCGACGATGGTCGCATGTCACAAGTTGTAGAAGCCGAACACAGCGGCCTCCCGCAAAGCAGTCTACACTCCCAACGAGAGGCCCAGAACGGATTGAAACAACTAATAGTTTCACCACCCTGGACCCTGATCTTCCTGCACATTTGTCGCTGGGGGTACCTGTGTCTGCGGCCACTGTGCCTACTCCTACTCCTTCCCCTAACTTGAGCCCCACTCTGGATCGAGCGGGGCTTCTCCATCTGTCGGAGGCCTGCACCAGGCGCTAGGAGCTACGGGCTCAAGTTATCCTGCCACTCGCACATCCTTAAAGGGTTCTCCGAATCCTGTGAAGCGTGGGAGTGGGCGGATTCCCTCGTCCTTCTCGCCAGCCGTGATTTTGGGCAGCTCCGTGGTAAGAAATGTGACTGTTCCTGGTGCATAAACTATCTCGCGTCAATGACATAAATAAGCTGCTCCCGAATGTACAACGTTAGTAAATAGACATCGATTCTATTGTAGTCAATGTGGGTTTTGATGACATTATGAAGGGCAGCTCTGAACAGTTGAAACTGGATTTTAAAGAGTTGATTGACTCTCTGCTATACACTGATAAAAGACACATCATATCCGACCCTGTGCCCTCTCTGAATTGTGGCATGCAATGCTTTAGCAGGATTCTTTCTCTTCACAACTGGCTACGTGATTATTGCTGCTCAATGTGCGTAACTTTTGTTGACAATTTCGATACCTTTTGGAAACAAAACCTATTTAATAAGGAGGATGGAATCCACCCAAATCATTTGGGTTCCTGGATCCTTTCACAGGATTGTATGGCTGTGCTGAGACAACGACTTATCAATGACCCAAGCCCAGCTCAGTTAATCCCTACCATTGTGTTGCTGAGTTGTCATAATTCTTCAGCAAATGTACATTAAACCAGGGGTGTTGGTAACTGCAGCAATCATGTGCCCATGAACCAGATGTATGCTGTTAGGACTGAGGCGGTTTGCCCTGGTAGGAAGTCCACTGTGTGCAGCTCACCCTGCACTAACATAAATAACATGAGCATGTCTACTTCTGCTAAGCTTCCCAGTAAAGCAATGAAAACAAGCAAGCATCCCAGAAAAGTGCTCAAAATAGCCCATGTTAAACATATGTAGCTGAAGAAACAAGTTTCATGAAATTAATAACTTGCTAGTAACAGATTACATTCATATTCTCTGAAACTCACTTAGTAATCGCTTTTATGATACAGTGTTAGCAATACAAGGTTATAACATTTACAGAAAATACAGAAATGCCAATGGTGGATGTGTTGATGTTTGCATTCAGAACCAGAATCCTGTAAAGCTTAGAGAGGATCTCATGTTAAATACTGTTGAAATAATATGGCTACAGGTTCATATGGCACACCTAAAGCCCATTATTGTGGGAAACTGCTATAGACCACCAAGTGCTACCAGTCAGTATCTGGATAACATGTGTGAAATGCTTGATAATGTATGTGATATCAACAGAGGTATATTTTCTGGGTGTTTTAAATATTGACTGGCTGTCATGAGGCAACCCACTCAAGAAAATGCTTCAAACTATAACCAATGCCTGCAACCTGGTTCAGGTTATCATCAGCCTACCAGGCTAGTTAAAAACAGAAACGGAATTAAATCATCATTTATTGATGACATGTTTATTAATGTTTCAGAAATTAGCTTGAAAGCAGTATCCAGATCCATCGGATGTAGTGATCAAAATATAGTAGCCATAACATAGTGTATAAGAGGTCATACAATAAGTTTTGTAGTGATTCCTATGTTGTTGATGTAAAGAATATTTGTTGGTCCGTGGTGTGTATTGAAGAGCAAACACATTTACGAAATTGCTTGTCCCAGTTACTAATAAGCATGTCTCCATTAAGAAAATTACTGTAAAAATTTTTAAATCCCTATGGATTGATGAGAAATTGAAAAATGTTATGGTTGAGAGGGATGAGGCAAAAGGAATGGCAAATAAGTCTGGCTGCACAACCGATTGGCAAACATACTGCAAATTGAGAAATCATGTGACTAAACTGAATAAACAGAAGAATAAACTACACTATGAAACAAAGACAAATGACATGAAAAATAATAGTAAAACATTTTGGAGCACCTTTTTAGATTTTTATTTAACTAGGTAAGTCAGTTAAGAACAAATTCTTATTTACAATGACGGCCTAGACCGGCCAAACCCTAACCAAGACAATTGTGCACCGCCCTATGGGACTCCCAATCACAGCCGGTTGTGATACAGCCCGGGATTGAACAGGGTCTGTTGTGAAGCCTCTAGCACAGCGATGCAGTGCCTTAGACAGTTGCACCACTCAGGAGCCCTTAAATGAAAGCACCAGGTCTCATTCATCACAAAAATAACTACTTTAATGATTTTTTCATTAGCAAGATTAGCAAACTTAGGCATGACATTACAGCAACAAACGCTGAAACTACACATCCAAGTATATGAAAGACAAGCATTGTAATTTTGAATTCTGTAAAGTGAGTGTGGAAGAGGTGAAAAACATATTATTGTCTATCAACAATGACAAGCCACTAGGGCTATTTGCCATTATCTTCATTTTAAGCCTACTAGACAGTGTGTGCCCTGAGGCCTGAAAGGAAGCAAAAGTCACTCCACTACCTAGGAATAGTAAAGCCCCCTTTACTGGCTCAAATAGCCGACCAATCAGTCTGTTACCAACCCTTAGTAAACTTTTGAGAAAAATGTTGTTCGACCAGATACAATGCTATTTTTTCAGTAAACAAATTGACAACAGTCTTTCAGCACTCTGATACGGAAGGATATTCAACAAGCACAGCAACAACAACAAAAAACAAGCCATGAAGTCAAAGGAATTGTCCGTGTCGAGGCACAGATATGGGGAAGGGTAAAAACTAATTTCTGCAGCATTGAAGATCCCAAAGAACACAGTGGCCTCCATCATTCTTAAATGCAATAAGTTTGGAAGTACCAAGACTCTTCCTAGAGCTGGATGCCTGGTCAAACTGAGCAATCGGGAGAGGAGGGCCTTGGTCAGGGAGGTGACCAAGAACCCAATGGTCACTCTGACAGAGCTCCAGAGTTTCTCTGTGGAGATGGGAGAACCTTCCAGAAGGACAACCATCTCTGCAGCACTCCACCAATCAGGCCTTTATGGTAGAGTGGCCAGACGGAAGCCACTCCTCAGTGAAAGGCACATGACAGCCAGCTTGGAGTATGCCAAAAGGCACCTAAAGACTCTTAGACCAAGATTGAACTCTTTGGCCTGAATACCAAGCGTCACGTCTGGAGGAAACCCGGCACCATCCCTACGGTGAAGCATGATGGTGGCAGCATCATGCTGTTGGGGTGTTTTTCAGCGGCAGGGACTGGGAGACTAGTCAATCGCACTCCACACTGCCCTTTTCCACCTGGACAAAAGGAACACCTATATGAGAATGCTGTCCATTGACAACAGCTCAGCATTCAACAACATAGTGTCCACAACGCTCATCACTAAGCTAAGGACCCTGGAACTAAACACATCCCTCTGCAACTGGATCCTGGATTTCCTGACGGGCCGCCCCCAGGTGGTAAGGATAGGCTACAACACATCTGCCATGCTGATCCTCAACACTGGGGCCCCTCAGTGGTGTGTGGTTAGTCCCCTCCTGTACTCCCTGTTCACCTACGACTGTGTGGCCAAGCACGACTCCAACACCATCATTAAGTTTGCTGACGACACAACAGTGGTAGGCCTGATCACCGACAACGATGAGACAGCCTATAGGAAGGAGTTTAGAGACCTGGCAATGTGGTGCCAGGACAACAACCTCTCCCTCAATATCAGAAAGACAAAGGAGCTGATCGTGGACGACATGAAAACGGAGGTCCGAACAGGCCCCCATTAACATGGGAATCAGTGAAGAACAAATTCTTATTTACAAGGACAGCCTACTCCTTCCTCCCAGTCGGGGAATTGAACCCCGGTCTCCCGCGTGCCCGCTTTCAAATGCTTCTCAAAGATGCCCTCTGGTGGTCAAACTAGCACTAACTAGCATTAATGGTACCAGGGGTTCACACTTAATAACGTACCATAGAATTCTGCAGCACCATGCAAACTGTGCCTCAGTACACTGCAACTTTTAAAGGAGGAACCACTGTATGGCAACTGCTAGGCGTCCGACCGTAAGCCGCCACAGAGGGTATTGCGTATTGCCCAGTACATCACTGGGGCCAAGCTTCCTACCATCCAGGACCTATATACTAGGCAGTTTCAAAGGAAGGCCAAAAAATTGTCAAAGACTGCAGTCACCCAAGTCATAGACTGTTCTCTCTGCTACCACATGGCAAGTGGTATCGGAGCGCCAAGTCTAAGTCCAAAAGGCTCCTTAACAGCTTCTACCCCCAAGCCATAAGACTGCTGAACAATTAATAAAATGGCCACCCTAACTATTTACATTGACAAGCTCACAGACGGGACCACCGAGGGCTGAAGTGCATCGAGCATAAAAAGTGGTCTGTCCTTTGTTGCAACACTCACTACCAAGTTCCAAACTGCCTCTGGAAGCAACATCAGCATAAGAACTGTTCGTCGGGAGCTTCATGAAATGGGTTTCCATGGCCTATCAGCCGCACACAAGCCTAATATTATCATGTCGTAATGCCAAGCGTCGGCTGGAGTGGTGTAAAGCTCACCACCATTGGACTCTGTAGCAGTAGAAATGCGTTTTCTGGAGTGATGAATAACGGTTCACCATCTGGCAGTCCGACGGACGAATCTGGGTTTGGCAGATGCCAGGAGAATGCTACCTGCTCCAATACATAGTGCAAACTCTACAGTCTGGTGCAGGGGGAATAACAATCTGGGGCTGTTCAAGCTAGGCCCCTTAGTTTCAGTGAAGGGAAATCATAACCCTACTGCATACTGGCATACATTCTAGAAAATTCTGTTCTTCCAACTTTGTGGCAAAAGCTTGGGGAATGCCCTTTTCTGTTTCAGCATGACAATGCCCCCATGCACAAAGTGAGGTCCATGCAGAAATGGTGTGTCGAGATCGGTGTGGAAGAACTTGACTTGCCTAGACAGAGCCCTGGCCTCACAACCCCATCAAACATCTTTGGGATTAATTGGAATGCCGACTGTGAGCCAGGCCAAATCACCCAACATCAGTGCCTGACCTCACTAATGCTCTTGTGGCTGAATGGAAGCAAGTCCTCGCAACAATGTTCCAACATCTAGTGGAAAGTCTTCCCAGAAGATTGGAGGCTCTTATAGCAGCAAAGAGGGGACCAACACCATATTAATGCCCATGATTTTGGAATGAGATGTTTGACAAGCATGTGTCCACATACTTTTGATAATGATTTGTATGTAGATGTCCTACCCTAACTCTTTCAGGTAATACATTCTATGCAGTGTTAGCCTTATATTTAGCTAATGAATAATGGGTTATGCATGGCCTCACGCCTTAAAAAATGCTTCTTAGCTCCTGGAGTCCAGTGAAAAAAGAGCAGTTATTTATTCAGACCCATTACCATTCAGTCTTCGTGAAGAGAAGTGAAGGCTGCCTGCATCTTATTCTAGTCCAATATTATTCAAGCATGTCATTACAATGCTGACGATAAGGACAACGAAACGAATTTCAGTTAACTGTTGAAAGCGAGGAAGGAATGAAGCAAGAGAAAGAGTAATAAATCAAATCAAATCAAAGTTTATTTGTCACGTGCGCCGAATACAACAGGTGTAGACCTTACAGTGAAATGCTTACTTACAGGCTCTAACCAATAGTGCAAAAAAGGTATGAGGTGAACAATAGGTAAGTAAAGAAATAAAAACAACAGTAAAAAGAGAGTGAAAAATAACAGTAGCGAGGCTATATACAGTAGCGAGGCTATAAAAGTAGCGAGTCTACATACAGACATGATTTATATTTCTACTTTGCACATTCTTCCACTGCAAATCTACCATTTCAATGTTTTACTTGCTATATTGTATTAACCTCGCCACCATGGCCTTTTTTTGCCTTTACCTCCCTTATCTCACCTCATTTGCTCACATTGTATATAGACTTATTTTTCTACTGTATTATTGACTGTATGCTTGTTTTACTCCATGTGTAACTGTGTTGTTGTATGTGTCGAACTGCTTTGCTTTATCTTGGCCAGGTCGCAATTGTAAATGAGAACTTGTTCTCAACTTGCCTACCTGGTTAAATAAAGGTGAAACAAAACAAATAAAAATAAAAGACACCGGTTGGTCGGGCCAATTGAGGTAGTATGCACATGAATGTATAGTTAAAGTGACTATGCATATATGATAAACAGAGAGTAGCAGCAGCGTAAATCGCACATCGCACATCGCACAACATTAGGATAAATATTATGAATGGTATATATGGGTCAGCCTACTAAACATAACAATTTTAAATAGGTCGTATCATATTTCAAATTCGCTAGCATATAATTGCAACTTTGTGGGCCGCATGTCCTGCACCAGCATTGCATGTTCTCTCCCAGCTTCATGGTTCGAATGAGGTGTGTAATTTCAGCATAGAACACAGTATAATACAATACAGTACAGTATTACAGTCCACACTCAAAAAGATTAGCCTACTAGAGCTTGTTAAATTTATTTATCCAAGACAGCATAAC
>NC_092107.1:23028212-23039640 GCF_045679555.1 Salvelinus alpinus
TACAGTGGGGAGAACAAGTATTTGATACACTGCCGATTTTGAAGGTTTTCCTACTTACAAAGCATGTAGAGGTCTGTAATTTTTATCATAGGTACACTTCAACTGTGAGAGACGGAATCTAAAACAAAAATCCAGAAAATCACATTGTATGATTTTTAAGTAATTAATTTGCATTTTATTGCATGACATAAGTATTTGATACATCAGAAAAGCAGAACTTAATATTTGGTACAGAAACCTTTGTTTGCAATTACAAAGATCATACGTTTCCTGTAGTTATTGACCAGGTTTGCACACACTGCAGCAGGGATTTTGGCCCACTCCTCCATACATACCTTCTCCAGATCCTTCAGGTTTCGGGGCTGTCGCTGGGCAATACGGACGTTCAGCTCCCTCCAAAGATTTTCTATTGGGTTCAGGTCTGGAGACTGGCTAGGCCACTCCAGGACCTTGAGATGCTTCTTACGGAGCCACTCCTTAGTTGCCCTGGCTGTGTGTTTCGGGTCGTTGTCATGCTGGAAGATCCAGCCACGACCCATCTTCAATGCTCTTACTGAGGGAAGGAGGTTTTTGGCCAAGATCTCGCGATACATGGCCCCATCCATCCTCCCCTCAATACGGTGCAGTCGTCCTGTCCCCTTTGCAGAAAAGCATCCCCAAAGAATGATGTTTCCACCTCCATGCTTCACGGTTGGGATGGTGTTCTTGGGGTTGTACTCAACCTTCTTCTTCCTCCAAACACGGCAAGTGGAGTTTAGACCAAAAAGCTCTATTTTTGTCTCATCAGACCACATGACCTTCTCCCATTCCTCCTCTGGATCATCCAGATGGTCATTGGCAAACTTCAGACGGGCCTGGACATGCGCTGGCTTGAGCAGGGGGACCTTGCGTGCGCTGCAGGATTTCAATCCATGACAGCGTAGTGTGTTACTAATGGTTTTCTTTGAGACTGTGGTCCCAGCTCTCTTCAGGTCATTGACCAGGTCCTGCCGTGTAGTTCTGGGCTGATCCCTCACCTTCCTTATGATCATTGATGCCCCACGAGGTGATATCTTGCATGGAGCCCCAGACCGAGGGTGATTGACCGTCATCTTGAACTTCTTCCATTTTCTAATAATTGCGCCAACAGTTGTTGCCTTCTCACCAAGCTGCTTGCCTATTGTCCTGTAGCCCATCCCAGCCTTGTGCAGGTCTACAATTTTATCCCTGATGTCCTTACACAGC
Source organism: Salvelinus alpinus (assembly GCF_045679555.1). Classification (NCBI taxonomy): domain Eukaryota; kingdom Metazoa; phylum Chordata; class Actinopteri; order Salmoniformes; family Salmonidae; genus Salvelinus; species Salvelinus alpinus. The sequence goes on from NC_092107.1 coordinate 23,029,437, forward strand.
TCTCTGGTCTTGGCCATTGTGGAGAGATTGGAGTCTGTTTGATTGAGTGTGTGTACAGGTGTCTTTTATACAGGTAACAAGTTCAAACAGGTGCAGATAATACAGGTAATGAGTGGAGAACAGGAGGGCTTCTAAAAGAAAAACTAACAGGTCTGTGAGAGCCGGAATTCTTACTGGTTGGTAGGTGATCAAATACTTATGTCACGCAATAAAATGCAAATTAATTACTTAAAAATCATACAATGTGATTTTCTGGATTTTTGTTTCAGATTCCGTCTCTCACAGTTGAAGTGTACCTATGATAAAAATTACAGACCTCTACATGCTTTGTAAGTAGGAAAACCTTCAAAATCGGCAGTGTATCAAATACTTGTTCTCCCCACTGTACATCTATGGGCTTTTATGTTTTTCTGTAGTGCGTAATGTGCTATCCATGTGTTGGATAACGGCACAGTCATTTGGGCTTTTTTGGGTTTGGGCTCATAAAAAATCTGAAGCTCATAAAAAATCAGTAATGTATGGCTCGTCAAGCTCAGGTAGCATCAGGCTTGAATTGTAATGCTGATCACAGCTCAAATGAAATTCAGACATATTTATGTGCTTTATATGCTTCTAAATGACACTTCCGGTTTTGACAGGAAACACCGGGTTACCCGGGAGAAAAGTTATTTATTCTCAGGATGGAAGATTAGCAAAATACCGTGAAAATATTCCATCGTAGTATGTGTGAAGACATGTGAAAGCCTAAGAGAGGAATGACAAGAGTGTGGAGTGAGGAACAGAGAGAGATAGGAAAGAGAGGGAATTGATGACATCTGCATACAGACAATGCTGAGGAGATGAAGAAGAATCCTATATTTCTCTCCTGAAAGATTCAGAGTATAGACATATACAGCACATCAGCAGCACACTGCTACTGCTGGTACCAACGTGCTGCTACTGCGGCTTGGGGAAATGACGGTGACGTAAATAAACGAGAAAATGCTCACCCAAAGGTAACGTTTCTAGTGGGTGGAGACTTTAATGTGGGGAGACTGAAATGCGTTTTTACCCCACTTTTACCAACACTCTGGACCACTTTTACTTTACCCACAGAAACGCATACAAGGCCCTCTATCCCTTTGGCAAATCAAACCATGCCTCCATCCTCCTGTTTCCTGTTTACAAGCAAAAACTCAAACAGGAAGTACCAGTGGTCAATATGGAAGCGGTCTGAAGAAGCGGACGCTAAGCTACAAGACTGCTTCGCTAGCACAGACTGGAATATCCGATAACATTGAGGAGTTTACCACATCACTCAGGGGTTTCATCAATAAGTGCCAGCTGGCAAGTACCTTCATGGACATTTTCAAAATGTCCTTGTCCCAGTCTGTAATCCCAACAAGTTTCAAACAGACCACCATTGTCCCTGTTCCTAAGAACTCAAAGGTAACCTGCCTAAATTCACATCTGTAACCATGCTTTGAAAGGCTGGTCATTGTACACATCAACACCATCATCCCAGACACTCTTGACCCACTCCAATTCAGATACCGCCCCAACAGATCCACAGATGACGCAATCTCTATTGCATTCCACACTTCTCTCTTCCACGTGGACAAGATCAGCGTTCATCACCATAGTCACCTCTAAGCTAGGGCTGGGCGATGTGGCCTAAAAATCATAACTCGATTGTTTCAAAAACTAGTGGGCGATTCACTATATATATACATTTATTTTAATGTTTTCTGGAAAAAAGATTTGTTGTGCAATTATAGGTCAATACACTGCATTTCAAACAGTGAGGAATGATCTAATGAATGTAGGTAGGGCTTGTAAAATTATACCTATGCTAAATATAAGCCTTCCAGAACGATAAGACCCAGCATTTTTTATATTTGTTAATGTCTTATTTAACCTTTATTTGTGACCCGATTCAGGAAACTAAGCATATGTCGTAAGTCACGATTTCCCAGGAGAGCCGTTTGAATATTTTTTTATCAAACTGCGTTTTTTTGGCAGACATTTCTTCTCGAACTTGTGAACTTTCATGTGCCGTAACAACACACTTGTATGGTTATGAAAATGCAATTTCTGTTACAAATTTAACCAGAACGATGCACAATGCACATCCACTAATAATGACCAACTTCTTGTAGCAGGCCTTAACCTGTTTGGGCTATAGGGGGCGTATTGGAAAAACTGGAAAATATGTGCAAATTTTCAAACGGCCTCTTAATCAATTTTTGCTCTTACAATATGCATATTGTTAATACTGTTGGATAGAAAAGAGTCTCTAGTTTCTAAAACCGTTTTAATTTTTTCTCTGAGTGGAACACAAGTCCTTTGGCAGCACTTTCCCCGACCAGGAAGTAAAATGCAAGATGTTTATGCTCGCTTCAACGCTCTGCCTATACATGGTCATGCCACCTATGACCCGAAACACACCTCGTACGCCTTCCTCTGGGTGTCAAGAGGACGTCAGAGGAGAAATCTTGCGTTTATCTTGTTCTGACGTGAAATAAGACCTATTTCTTTGACGTGACCGTCAATTTCAGGAAGTCAGAAGCGCGCGACTTGGGAGAGATATCATGTTTTGTTTTGCTGCCGTTTCGGATGTGAACTATCTCCAGCTCGGATTTGATTTGATAAATGAGACCATGTCATCGTAATGTATGTTTTTTCAATATAGTTTAATCAGATTATTGAATTTTTTCGGGAGTTTTGCCGTGTTCCGTAATGTTTACTTTGTTTACGTTGGAGAGATCCGTGCCACTCGACTAGTACCCCTGCTAAATGAAGATGGAAAGTTGCCATTCTGAATGGATTGAACGACTCTTCTGGACTAAGGACAACTTGATCAACATTCTGATGAAAGATCAGCCAAAGTAAGACCAAATTTATAATGTTATTTCATATATCTGTCGTGCATGTCAACTGGTCGCGCGCGCCCAAGTGTGTCTGTCTGGCGTGGCTATGCTAATTTAGCGCTACATTTAGTTTTCGATGTAAAACATTTAATAAATCGGAAATATTGTCTGGAATCACAAGAATCCTGTTTTTCAATTGCTGCACAGTATGTATTTCTCAAATGTTTTATGAGGAGTAATTAGGTATTTGATGTTGGTGTCTGTAAATGTTATAGCTGCTTTCTGATTGTAGCTGAAATGTAATTTATGATTTATACCATAAATATGCACATTTTTCAAAAAAAACATATGCTATACAATAAATATGTTATCAGACTGTCATCTTATGAAGTTGTTTCTTGGTTAGTGGCTATATATATCTTCATTTGGTCGAATTAGTGATAGCTGGTGATGGACGTAAAAACTGATTGGTGTTAGAAAGTGGTGTCTTTTGCTAAGGTGGTTAGCTAATAGATTTACATATTTTGTCTTCCCTGTAAAACATTTTAAAAATCGGACATGTTGGCTAGATTCACAAGATGTCTGCCTTTCATATGCTGTATTGGACTTGTTAATGTGTGAAAGTTAAATATTTAAAAAAAATATTTTTTTTGAATTTCGCGCTCTGCCTTTTCAGTGGAATGTGGGAGGAGTGCCGCTAGCGGCACCCGTGGCCCCTAATGAACACAGGTCTCATAAACAATGTCTGGTAAGACTTTACTTGACACCTAACGCATAACATGTTATAACACGGTCATGACCATTTCATAATATGGTCATAACATGGACATGACACATTTATTTAGACCTGTTGTGAAATATATTGTGTTATTTTATGGCTGGTTATGACATCTACATAAGAGTGTAAAAACCAACAAAACCTACCACGGTACTTATTTTATGGCTATTATGACACCTACATAAGAATGTCAAAACCAACCACACAAGGGAAACCATTCCATTACACCATAGCCTACAGTGGTTCGTCCTTTAAAAGTTGCATTCTATGTTATGCAGAATTCTATAGCACGTTATTTAAGTGCCAACCACTGGTACCATTAATGCTAGTTAGTGCTAGTTTGTCCACCAGAGAGCATCTTTGAGAAGCATTTGATAGCCTTCAATAGCGGCTGTACAAGACAATTTAAAACCTTTTTTTGTAAGAACATAGTATATGGGACTAATTTTAAGAAATTTAGCTTAATTCATTTGATTAATATTATGGTGTTTCTACTCCCCAAAAAAACAAAAAGCCCTTGGGTTTCCGTTAGGATGGAACGGAAAATATGGTGCTGTACAGTCGTGGCCAAAAGTTTTGAGAATGACACAAATATTAATTTTCACAAGGTCTGCTGCTTTAGTGTCTAGATATTTTTGTCAGATGTTACTATGGAATACTGAAGTATAATTACAAGCATTTCATACGTGTCAAAGGCTTTTATTGACAATTACATGAAGTTGATGCAAAGAGTCAATATTTGCAGTGTTGACCCTTCTTTTTCAAGACCTCTGCAATCCGCCCCCGCATGCTGTCAATTAACTTCTGGGCCACATCCTGACTGATGGAGTTTGTCAGAATTTGTGGGGTTTTATTTGTCCACCTGCATCTTGAGAATTGACCACAAGTTCTCAATGGGATTAAGGTCTGGGGAGTTTCCTGGCCATGGACCCAAAATATCGATGTTTTGTTCCCCGAGCCACTTAGTTATCACTTTTGCCTTATGGCAAGGTGCTCCATCATGCTGGAAAAGGCATTGTTTGTCACCCAACTGTTCCTGGATGGTTGGGAGAAGTTGCTCTCAGAGGATGTGTTGGTACCATTCTTTATTCATGGCTGTGTTCTTAGGCAAAATTGTGACTGAGTCCACTCCCTTGGCTGAGAAGCAACCCCACACATGAGTGGTCTCAGGATGCTTTACTGTTGGCATGACACAGGACTGATGGTAGCACTCACCTTGTCTTCCCCCGGACAAGCTTTATTTCGGATGCCCCAAACAATCGGAAAGGGGATTCATCAGAGAAAATGACTTGACCCCAGTCCTCAGCAGTCCAATCCCTGTACCTTTTGCAGAATATCAGTCTGTCCCTGATGTTTTTCCTGGAGAGAAGTGGCTTCTTTGCTGCCCTTCTTGACACCAGGCCATCCTCCAAAAGTCTTCACCTCACTGTACGTGCAGATGCACTCACACCTGCCTGCTGCCATTTCTGAGCAAGCTCTGTACTGGTGGTGCCCCGATCCCGCAGCTGAATCAACTTTAGGAGATGGTCCTGGCGCTTGCTGGACTTTCTTGGGCGCCCTGAAGCCTTCACAACAATTGAACCACTCTCCTTGAAGTTCTTGATGATCCGATAAATGGTTGATTTAGGTGTAATCTTACTGGCAGCAATATCCTTGCCTGTTAAGCCCTTTTTGTGCAAAGCAATGATGACGGCATTTGTTTCCTTGCCGGTAACCATGGTTGACAGAGGAAGAACAAGGATTCCAAGCACCACCCTCGTTTTGAAGCTTTCAGTCTGTTATTCGAACTCAATCAGCATGACAGAGTGATCTCCAGCCTTTTCCTCGTCAACAATCACACCTGTGTTAACGAGAGAATCACTGACATGTCAGCTGGTCCTTTTGTGGCTGGGCTGAAATGCAGTGGAAATGTTTTTTGGGGGGGTTCAGTTCATTTGCATGGCAAAGAAGGACTGCAATTAATTGCAATTCATCTGATCACTGTTCATAACATTCTGGAGTATATGCAAATTGCCATCATACAAACTGAGGCAGCAGACTGTGAAAATTAATATTTGTGTCATTCTCAAAACTTTTGACCACGAATGTACAACGTGACGGTCATGAGTAGGCTACAGCGCTGGGCTGTTTAGCTAAATTATCCCTGTGTTGTGTTGGCATGTGGGAGACTGGGGTTCAATTCCTGCTGGGGAGGAAGGAGTAGGCTGTCCTAGTAAATAAGAATTTGTAACTGATTCCATATGTGTTATTTCATAGTTGTGATGTCTTCACTATTATGCTACAATGTAGAAATGAGTAAAAATAAAGAAAAACCCTGGAATTAGGTGTCTCCAAACTTTTGAGGCCATCAAGACATTTTGACTAGAGAACTTGATGATACTACAATGCAACAAACACATTGATCATCTCAGCAAGGTTTTACCCTTGGTCGTGGAACACAGTGGAAGTGCAACTAAAATGTGGTTTAAATAACCATCTGCATTTTGAATGTCTTTTTTCAAGTTATTTTATTAATGAAAGCATAAAGATGATGAAGAAATATTGTATCGCTGTTTTGAGTGAGAAATGTAACACTTCAGAGTACTTAAGCATTGAATATGTTGCAGTTAGGGAGGTGTTCACACATACAGAAGCCGGTCTATAAAGAGTCTATTGTCCTGATAAACGGGCTTCAAATGCTCGAAAACCTGTTTTCAAAATGCCACCAGCAGTCCATCACTACTGTAAATTAAAACACAGCATCTTGTTTACATTCTTTATTGTAACCACAATGTCACAAATAATTTGTATCTACCGTTCCAATTACTTTTAGAGTTTGGGATTCATTTCATTAATATTATGTTGTTGATATTCCAAGAAAAATGAAAAATCCTCTGGGTTTCAGTTAGGATGGAACGGAAAATAAGTCGCTGTACAACTTGATGGTTGGTGGTAGTCTACACAGTATTGGGCTATTTAGCTAAAGAATTCCTGTGTTGTGCGCAGGCATGCAGGAGACCGGGGTTCAATTCCCTGACTGGGAGGAAGGAGTAAATCAAATCAAATCAAATCAAATCAAATTTTATTAGTCACATACACATGGTTAGCAGATGTTAATGCGAGTGTAGCGAAATGCTTGTGCTTCTAGTTCCGACAATGCAGTAATAACCAACAGTAATCTAACCTAACAATTCCACACTACTACCTTACACACACACACAAGTGTAAAGGGATAAAGAATATGTACATAAAGATATATGAATGAGTGGTGGTACAGAACGGCATGGCAGATGCAGTAGATGGTATAGAGTACGGTATATACATATGAGATGAGTACTGTAGGGTATGTAAACATAAGTGGCATAGTTTAAAGTGGCTAGTGGTACATGTATTGCATAAAGATGGCAAGATGCAGTAGATGATATAGAGTACAGTATATATACATATGAGATGGGTAATGTAGGGTATGTAAACATTGTATTAAGTGGCATTGCTTAAAGTGGCTAGTGGTACATTTTTACATAATTTCCATCAATTCCCATTTTTAAAGTGGCTGGAGTTGGGTCAGTATGTTGGCAGCGGCCGCTAAATGTTAGTGGTGGCTGTTTAACAGTCTGATGGCCTTGAGATAGAAGCTGTTTTTCAGTCTCTCGGTCCCTGCTTTGATGCACCTGTACTGACCTCGCCTTCTGGATGATAGCGGGGTGAACAGGCAGTGGCTTGGGTGGTTGTTGTCCTTGATGATCTTTATGGCCTTCCTGTGACATCGGGTGGTGTAGGTGTCCTGGAGGGCAGGTAGTTTGCCCCTGGTGATGCGTTCTGCAGACCTCACTACCCTCTGGAGAGCCTTACGGTTGTGGGCGGAGCAGTTGCCGTACCAGGCGGTGATACAGCCCGACAGGATGCTCTCGATTGTGCATCTGTAGAAGTTTGTGAGTGCTTTTGGTGACAAGCCGAATTTCTTCAGCCTCCTGAGGTTGAAGAGGCGCTGCTGCGCCTTCTTCACAACGCTGTCTGTGTGGGTGGACCAGTTCAGTTTGTCCGTGATGTGTACACCGAGGAACTTAAAACTTTCCACCTTCTCCACTACTGACCCGTCGATGTGGATAGGGGGGTGCTCCCTCTGCTGTTTCCTGAAGTCCACAATCATCTCCTTTGTTTTGTTGACGTTGAGTATGAGGTTATTTTCCTGACACCACACTCCGAGGGCCCTCACCTCCTCCCTGTAGGCCGTCTCGTCGTTGTTGGTGATCAAGCCTACCACTGTAGTGTCATCCGCAAACTTGATGATTGAGTTGGAGGCGTGCATGGCCACGCAGTCGTGGGTGAACAGGGAGTACAGGAGAGGGCTCAGAACGCACCCTTGTGGGGCCCCAGTGTTGAGGATCAGCGGGGTGGAGATGTTGTTACCTACCCTCACCACCTGGGGGCGGCCCGTCAGGAAGTCCAGGACCCAGTTGCACAGGGCGGGGTCGAGACCCAGGGTCTCGAGCTTGATGACGAGTTTGGAGGGTACTATGGTGTTAAATGCTGAGCTGTAATCGATGAACAGCATTCTCACATGGGTATTCCTCTTGTCCAGATGGGTTAGGGCAGTGTGCAGTGTGGTTGCGATTGCGTCGTCTGTGGACCTATTGGGTCGGTAAGCAAATTGGAGTGGGTCTAGGGTGTCCGGTAGGGTGGAGGTGATATGGTCCTTGACTAGTCTCTCAAAGCACTTCATGATGACGGAAGTGAGTGCTACGGGGCGGTAGTCGTTTAGCTCAGTTACCTTAGCTTTCTTGGGAACAGGAACAATGGTGGCCCTCTTGAAGCATGTGGGAACAGCAGACTGGGATAAGGATTGATTGAATATGTCCGTAAACACACCAGCCAGCTGGTCTGCGCATGCTCTGAGGACGCGGCTGGGAATGCCGTCTGGGCCTGCAGCCTTGCGAGGGTTAACACGTTTAAATGTTTTACTCACCTCGGCTGCAGTGAAGGAGAGCCCGCAGGTTTTGGTAGGGGGCCGTGTCAGTGGCACTGTATTGTCCTCAAAGCGGGCAAAAAAGTTGTTTAGCCTGTCTGGGAGCAAGACATCCTGGTCCTCGACGGGGCTGGTTTTCTTTTTGTAATCCGTGATTGACTGTAGACCCTGCCACATACCTCTTGTGTCTGAGCTGTTGAATTTCGACTCGATTTTCTCTCTGTACTGAGACTTAGCCTGTTTGATTGCCTTGCGGAGAGAATAGCTACACTGTTTGTATTCGGTCATGCTTCCGGTCACCTTGCCCTGGTTAAAAGCAGTGGTTCGCGCTTTCAGTTTCACGCGAATGCTGCCGTCAATCCACGGTTTCTGGTTTGGGAATGTTTTTATCGTTGCTGTGGGTACGACATCGTCAATGCACTTCCTAATGAACTCACTCACCGAATCAGCATATTCGTCAATATTGTTGTTGGACGCGATGCGGAACATATTCCAATCCGCGTGATCGAAGCAGTCTTGAAGCGTGGATTCAGATTGGTCGGACCAGCGTTGAACAGACCTGAGCGCGGGAGCTTGTTGTTTGAGTTTTTGTTTGTAGGCTGGAATCAACAAAATGGAGTCGTGGTCAGCTTTTCCGAAAGGGGGGCGGGGGAGGGCCTTATAAGCGTCGCGGAAATTAGTATAACAATGGTCTAGTGTTTTTCCAGCCCTGGTAGCACAATCGATATGCTGATAGAATTTAGGGAGTTTTGTTTTTAGATTAGCCTTGTTAAAATCCCCAGCTACGATGAATGCAGCCTCAGGGTGTGTGGTTTCCAGTTTACAAAGAGTCAGATAAAGTTCGTTCAGGGCCATCGATGTGTCTGCTTGGGGGAGAATGTATACGGCTGTGATTATGATTGACGAGAATTCCCTTGGTAGATAATGCGGTCGACATTTGATTGTGAGGAGTTCTAGATCAGGTGAACAGAACGACTTGAGTTCTTGTGTGTTGTTATGATGATCACACCACTTCTCGTTAATCATAAGGCATACCCCCCCGCCCCTCTTCTTACCGGAAAGATGTTTGTTTCTGTCGGCGCGATGCATGAAGAAACCAGCTGGCTGCACCGACTCCGTTAGCGTCCCTTGAGTTAGCCATGTTTCCGTGAAGCAGAGCACGTTGCAATCCCTGATGTCTCTCTGGAATGCTACCCGTGCTCGGATTTCATCAACCTTATTGTCAAGAGACTGGACATTGGCGAGTAGTATGCTAGGGAGTGGAGCGCGATGTGCCCGTCTCCGAAGCCTGACCACGAGACCGCCACGTTTTCCCCTTTTTCGGCGTCGCACAGGGTCGCCGGCTGGGATCAGATCCATTGTATTGTGTGGAAGGCAAAACACTGGATCCGTTTCGGGAAAGTCATATTCCTGGTAGGAACGATGATGAGTTGACGTTAATCGTATGTTCAGTAGTTCCTCCCGACTGTATGTAATGAAACCTAAGATTACCCGGGGTACCGATGTAAGAAATAACACGTAAAAAAACTAAATACTGCATATTTTCCAAGGAACACGAAGCGAGGCAGCCATCTCTTTTCGGCGCCGGAAGTCATCTGTCCTTGTAAAGCTGTCCTTGTAAATAAGAATTTG